>NW_027193409.1:0-88029 GCF_032444005.1 Ranitomeya imitator
GAGCATGTGGCTCTATTAGTATAGGAGATACCTGAAAACATATCACACTTTTCATCATAGTGCTTTTACCAATGCATAAAATGCATGGAGAAGTCATTTCGAATGACTGGTCCTCAGTGTTGTGAGAACGATGACTGGTTAAAATTTTTGGTGGTTTCTTGTTCAGTCCATAGGCCTACAGCATGTGGCAAACCGGTGAGCATGTGGCTCTATTAGTATAGGAGATACCTGAAAACATATCACACTTTTCATCATAGTGCTTTTACCAATGCATAAAATGCATGGAGAAGTCATTTCGAATGACTGGTCCTCAGTGTTGTGAGAACGATGACTGGTTAAAATTTTTGGTGGTTTCTTGTTCAGTCCATAGGCCTACAGCATGTGGCAAACCGGTGAGCATGTGGCTCTATTAGTATAGGAGATACCTGAAAACATATCACACTTTTCATCATAGTGCTTTTACCAATGCATAAAATGCATGGATAAGTCATTTCAAATGACTGGTCCTCAGTGTTGTGAGAACGATGACTGGTTAAAATTTTTGGTGGTTTCTTGTTCAGTCCATAGCCTACAGCATGTGGCAAAACGGTGAGCATGTGGCTCTATTAGTATAGGAGATACCTGAAAACATATCACACTTTTCATCATAGTGCTTTTACCAATGCATAAAATGCATGGAGAAGTCATTTCGAATGACTGGTCCTCAGTGTTGTGAGAACGATGACTGGTTAAAATTTTTTGTGGTTTCTTGTTCAGTCCATAGGCCTACAGCATGTGGCAAACCGGTGAGCATGTGGCTTTATTAGTATAGGAGATACCTGAAAACATATCACACTTTTTATCATAGTGCTTTTACCAATGCACAAAATGCATGGAGAAGTCATTTCGAATGACTGGTCCTCAGTGTTGTGAGAACGATGACTGGTTAAAATTTTTGGTGGTTTCTTGTTCAGTCCATAGGCCTACAGCATGTGGCAAACCGGTGAGCATGTGGCTCTATTAGTATAGGAGATACCTGAAAACATATCACACTTTTTCATCATAGTGCTTTTACCAATGCATAAAATGCATGGAGAAGTCATTTCGAATGACTGGTCCTCAGTGTTGTGAGAACGATGACTGGTTAAAATTTTTGGTGGTTTCTTGTTCAGTCCATAGGCCTACAGCATGTGGCAAAACCGGTGAGCATGTGGCTCTATTAGTATAGGAGATACCTGAAAACATATCACACTTTTCATCATAGTGCTTTTACCAATGCATAAAATGCATGGAGAAGTCATTTCGAATGACTGGTCCTCAGTGTTGTGAGAACGATGACTGGTTAAAATTTTTGGTGGTTTCTTGTTCAGTCCATAGGCCTACAGCATGTGGCAAACGGTGAGCATGTGGCTCTATTAGTATAGGAGATACCTGAAAACATATCACACTTTTCATCATAGTGCTTTTACCAATGCATAAAATGCATGGAGAAGTCATTTCGAATGACTGGTCCTCAGTGTTGTGAGAACGATGACTGGTTAAAATTTTTGGTGGTTTCTTGTTCAGTCCATAGGCCTACAGCATGTGGCAAACCGGTGAGCATGTGGCTCTATTAGTATAGGAGATACCTGAAAACATATCACACTTTTCATCATAGTGCTTTTACCAATGCATAAAATGCATGGAGAAGTCATTTCGAATGACTGGTCCTCAGTGTTGTGAGAACGATGACTGGTTAAAATTTTTGGTGGTTTCTTGTTCAGTCCATAGGCCTACAGCATGTGGCAAACCGGTGAGCATGTGGCTCTATTAGTATAGGAGATACCTGAAAACATATCACACTTTTCATCATAGTGCTTTTACCAATGCATAAAATGCATGGAGAAGTCATTTCGAATGACTGGTCCTCAGTGTTGTGAGAACGATGACTGGTTAAAATTTTTGGTGGTTTCTTGTTCAGTCCATAGGCCTACAGCATGTGGCAAACCGGTGAGGCATGTGGCTCTATTAGTATAGGAGATACCTGAAAACATATCACACTTTTCATCATAGTGCTTTTACCAATGCATAAAATGCATGGAGAAGTCATTTCGAATGACTGGTCTCAGTGTTGTGAGAACGATGACTGGTTAAAATTTTTGGTGGTTTCTTGTTCAGTCCATAGGCCTACAGCATGTGGGCAAACCGGTGAGCATGTGGCTCTATTAGTATAGGAGATACCTGAAAACATATCACACTTTTCATCATAGTGCTTTTACCAATGCATAAAATGCATGGAGAAGTCATTTCGAATGACTGGTCCTCAGTGTTGTGAGAACGATGACTGGTTAAAATTTTTGGTGGTTTCTTGTTCAGTCCATAGGCCTACAGCAATGTGGCAAACCGGTGAGCATGTGGCTCTATTAGTATAGGGGAGATACCTGAAAACATATCACACTTTTCATCATAGTGCTTTTACCAATGCATAAAATGCATGGAGAAGTCATTTCGAATGACTGGTCCTCAGTGTTGTGAGAACGATGACTGGTTAAAATTTTTGGTGGTTTCTTGTTCAGTCCATAGGCCTACAGCATGTGGCAAACCGGTGAGCATGTGGCTCTATTAGTATAGGAGATACCTGAAAACATATCACACTTTTCATCATAGTGCTTTTACCAATGCATAAAATGCATGGAGAAGTCATTTCGAATGACTTGTCCTCAGTGTTGTGAGAACGATGACTTGTTAAAATTTTTGGTGGTTTCTTGTTCAGTCCATAGGCCTACAGCATGTGGCAAACCGGTGAGCATGTGGCTCTATTAGTATAGGAGATACCTGAAAACATATCACACTTTTCATCATAGTGCTTTTACCAATGCATAAAATGCATGGAGAAGTCATTTCGAATGACTGGTCCTCAGTGTTGTGAGAACGATGACTGGTTAAAATTTTTGGTGGTTTCTTGTTCAGTCCATAGGCCTACAGCATGTGGCAAACCGGTGAGCATGTGGCTCTATTAGTATAGGAGATACCTGAAAACATATCACACTTTTCATCATAGTGCTTTTACCAATGCATAAAATGCATGGAGAAGTCATTTCGAATGACTGGTCCTCAGTGTTGTGAGAACGATGACTGGTTAAAATTTTTGGTGGTTTCTTGTTCAGTCCATAGGCCTACAGCATGTGGCAAACCGGTGAGCATGTGGCTCTATTAGTATAGGAGATACCTGAAAACATATCACACTTTTCATCATAGTGCTTTTACCAATGCATAAAATGCATGGAGAAGTCATTTCGAATGACTGGTCCTCAGTGTTATCAGAACGATGACTGGTTAAAATTTTTGGTGGTTTCTTGTTCAGTCCATAGGCCTACAGCATGTGGCAAACCGGTGAGCATGTGGCTCTATTAGTATAGGAGATACCTGAAAACATATCACACTTTTCATCATAGTGCTTTTATCAATGCATAAAATGCATGGAGAAGTCATTTCGAATGACTGGTCCTCAGTGTTGTGAGAACGATGACTGGTTAACATTTTTGGTGGTTTCTTGTTCAGTCCATAGGCCTACAGCATGTGGCAAACCGGTGAGCATGTGGCTCTATTAGTATAGGAGATACCTGAAAACATATCACACTTTTCATCATAGTGCTTTTACCAATGCATAAAATGCATGGAGAAGTCATTTCGAATGACTGGTCCTCAGTGTTGTGAGAACGATGACTGGTTAAAATTTTTGGTGGTTTCTTGTTCAGTCCATAGGCCTACAGCATGTGGCAAACCGGTGAGCATGTGGCTCTATTAGTATAGGAGATACCTGAAAACATATCACACTTTTCATCATAGTGCTTTTACCAATGCATAAAATGCATGGAGAAGTCATTTCGAATGACTGGTCCTCAGTGTTGTGAGAACGATGACTTGTTAAAATTTTTGGTGGTTTCTTGTTCAGTCCATAGGCCTACAGCATGTGGCAAACCGGTGAGCATGTGGCTCTATTAGTATAGGAGATACCTGAAAACATATCACACTTTTCATCATAGTGCTTTTACCAATGCATAAAATGCATGGAGAAGTCATTTCGAATGACTGGTCCTCAGTGTTGTGAGAACGATGACTGGTTAAAATTTTTGGTGGTTTCTTGTTCAGTCCATAGGCCTACAGCATGTGGCAAACCGGTGAGCATGTGGCTCTATTAGTATAGGAGATACCTGAAAACATATCACACTTTTCATCATAGTGCTTTTACCAATGCATAAAATGCATGGAGAAGTCATTTCGAATGACTGGTCCTCAGTGTTGTGAGAACGATGACTGGTTAAAATTTTTGGTGGTTTCTTGTTCAGTCCATAGGCCTACAGCATGTGGCAAACCGGTGAGCATGTGGCTCTATTAGTATAGGAGATACCTGAAAACATATCACACTTTTCATCATAGTGCTTTTACCAATGCATAAAATGCATGGAGAAGTCATTTCGAATGACTGGTCCTCAGTGTTGTGAGAACGATGACTTGTTAAAATTTTTGGTGGTTTCTTGTTCAGTCCATAGGCCTACAGCATGTGGCAAACCGGTGAGCATGTGGCTCTATTAGTATAGGAGATACCTGAAAACATATCACACTTTTCATCATAGTGCTTTTACCAATGCATAAAATGCATGGAGAAGTCATTTCGAATGACTGGTCCTCAGTGTTGTGAGAACGATGACTGGTTAAAATTTTTGGTGGTTTCTTGTTCAGTCCATAGGCCTACAGCATGTGGCAAACCGGTGAGCATGTGGCTCTATTAGTATAGGAGATACCTGAAAACATATCACACTTTTCATCATAGTGCTTTTACCAATGCATAAAATGCATGGAGAAGTCATTTCGAATGACTGGTCCTCAGTGTTGTGAGAACGATGACTGGTTAAAATTTTTGGTGGTTTCTTGTTCAGTTAATAGGCCTACAGCATGTGGCAAACCGGTGAGCATGTGGCTCTATTAGTATAGGAGATACCTGAAAACATATCACACTTTTCATCATAGTGCTTTTACCAATGCATAAAATGCATGGAGAAGTCATTTCGAATGACTGGTCCTCAGTGTTGTGAGAACGATGACTGGTTAAAATTTTTGGTGGTTTCTTGTTCAGTCCATAGGACTACAGCATGTGGCAAACCGGTGAGCATGTGGCTCTATTAGTATAGGAGATACCTGAAAACATATCACACTTTTCATTATAGTGCTTTTACCAATGCATAAAATGCATGGAGAAGTCATTTCGAATGACTGGTCCTCAGTGTTGTGAGAACAATGACTGGTTAAAATTTTTGGTGGTTTCTTGTTCAGTCCATAGGCCTACAGCATGTGGCAAACCGGTGAGCATGTGGCTCTATAAGTATAGGAGATACCTGAAAACATATCACACTTTTCATCATAGTGCTTTTACCAATGCATAAAATGCATGGAGAAGTCATTTCGAATGACTGGTCCTCAGTGTTGTGAGAACGATGACTGGTTAACATTTTTGGTGGTTTCTTGTTCAGTCCATAGGCCTACAGCATGTGGCAAACCGGTGAGCATGTGGCTCTATTAGTATAGGAGATACCTGAAAACATATCACACTTTTCATCATAGTGCTTTTACCAATGCATAAAATGCATGGAGAAGTCATTTCGAATGACTGGTCCTCAGTGTTGTGAGAACGATGACTGGTTAAAATTTTTGGTGGTTTCTTGTTCAGTCCATAGGCCTACAGCATGTGGCAAACCGGTGAGCATGTGGCTCTATTAGTATAGGAGATACCTGAAAACATATCACACTTTTCATCATAGTGCTTTTACCAATGCATAAAATGCATGGAGAAGTCATTTCGAATGACTGGTCCTCAGTGTTGTGAGAACGATGACTGGTTAAAATTTTTGGTGGTTTCTTGTTCAGTCCATAGGCCTACAGCATGTGGCAAACCGGTGAGCATGTGGCTCTATTAGTATAGGAGATACCTGAAAACATATCACACTTTTCATCATAGTGCTTTTACCAATGCATAAAATGCATGGAGAAGTCATTTCGAATGACTGGTCCTCAGTGTTGTGAGAACGATGACTGGTTAAAATTTTTGGTGGTTTCTTGTTCAGTCCATAGGCCTACAGCATGTGGCAAACCGGTGAGCATGTGGCTCTATTAGTATAGGAGATACCTGAAAACATATCACACTTTTCATCATAGTGCTTTTACCAATGCATAAAATGCATGGAGAAGTCATTTCGAATGACTGGTCCTCAGTGTTGTGAGAACGATGACTGGTTAAAATTTTTGGTGGTTTCTTGTTCAGTCCATAGGCCTACAGCATGTGGCAAACCGGTGAGCATGTGGCTCTATTAGTATAGGAGATACCTGAAAACATATCACACTTTCATCATAGTGATTTTACCAATGCATAAAATGCATGGAGAAGTCATTTCGAATGACTGGTCCTCAGTGTTGTGAGAACGATGACTGGTTAAAATTTTTGGTGGTTTCTTGTTCAGTCCATAGGCCTACAGCATGTGGCAAACCGGTGAGCATGTGGCTCTATTAGTATAGGAGATACCTGAAAACATATCACACTTTTCATCATAGTGCTTTTACCAATGCATAAAATGCATGGAGAAGTCATTTCGAATGACTGGTCCTCAGTGTTGTGAGAACGATGACTGGTTAAAATTTTTGGTGGTTTCTTGTTCAGTCCATAGGCCTACAGCATGTGGCAAACCGGTGAGCATGTGGCTCTATTAGTATAGGAGATACCTGAAAACATATCACACTTTTCATCATAGTGCTTTTACCAATGCATAAAATGCATGGAGAAGTCATTTCGAATGACTTGTCCTCAGTGTTGTTAGAACGATGACTTGTTAAAATTTTTGGTGGTTTCTTGTTCAGTCCATAGGCCTACAGCATGTGGCAAACCGGTGAGCATGTGGCTCTATTAGTATAGGAGATACCTGAAAACATATCACACTTTTCATCATAGTGCTTTTACCAATGCATAAAATGCATGGAGAAGTCATTTCGAATGACTGGTCCTCAGTGTTGTGAGAACGATGACTGGTTAAAATTTTTGGTGGTTTCTTGTTCAGTCCATAGGCCTACAGCATGTGGCAAACCGGTGAGCATGTGGCTCTATTAGTATAGGAGATACCTGAAAACATATCACACTTTTCATCATAGTGCTTTTACCAATGCATAAAATGCATGGAGAAGTCATTTCGAATGACTGGTCCTCAGTGTTGTGAGAACGATGACTGGTTAAAATTTTTGGTGGTTTCTTGTTCAGTCCATAGGCCTACAGCATGTGGCAAACCGGTGAGCATGTGGCTCTATTAGTATAGGAGATACCTGAAAACATATCACACTTTTCATCATAGTGCTTTTACCAATGCATAAAATGCATGGAGAAGTCATTTCGAATGACTGGTCCTCAGTGTTATCAGAACGATGACTGGTTAAAATTTTTGGTGGTTTCTTGTTCAGTCCATAGGCCTACAGCATGTGGCAAACCGGTGAGCATGTGGCTCTATTAGTATAGGAGATACCTGAAAACATATCACACTTTTCATCATAGTGCTTTTACCAATGCATAAAATGCATGGAGAAGTCATTTCGAATGACTGGTCCTCAGTGTTGTGAGAACGATGACTGGTTAAAATTTTTGGTGGTTTCTTGTTCAGTCCATAGGCCTACAGCATGTGGCAAACCGGTGAGCATGTGGCTCTATTAGTATAGGAGATACCTGAAAACATATCACACTTTTCATCATAGTGCTTTTACCAATGCATAAAATGCATGGAGAAGTCATTTCGAATGACTGGTCCTCAGTGTTGTGAGAACGATGACTGGTTAAAATTTTTGGTGGTTTCTTGTTCAGTCCATAGGCCTACAGCATGTGGCAAACCGGTGAGCATGTGGCTCTATTAGTATAGGAGATACCTGAAAACATATCACACTTTTCATCATAGTGCTTTTACCAATGCATAAAATGCATGGAGAAGTCATTTCGAATGACTGGTCCTCAGTGTTGTGAGAACGATGACTGGTTAAAATTTTTGGTGGTTTCTTGTTCAGTCCATAGGCCTACAGCATGTGGCAAACCGGTGAGCATGTGGCTCTATTAGTATAGGAGATACCTGAAAACATATCACACTTTTCATCATAGTGCTTTTACCAATGCATAAAATGAATGGAGAAGTCATTTCGAATGACTGGTCCTCAGTGTTGTGAGAACGATGACTGGTTAAAATTTTTGGTGGTTTCTTGTTCAGTCCATAGGCCTACAGCATGTGGCAAACCGGTGAGCATGTGGCTCTATTAGTATAGGAGATACCTGAAAACATATCACACTTTTCATCATAGTGCTTTTACCAATGCATAAAATGCATGGAGAAGTCATTTCGAATGACTGGTCCTCAGTGTTGTGAGAACGATGACTGGTTAAAATTTTTGGTAGTTTCTTGTTCAGTCCATAGGCCTACAGCATGTGGCAAACCGGTGAGCATGTGGCTCTATTAGTATAGGAGATACCTGAAAACATATCACACTTTTCATCATAGTGCTTTTACCAATGCATAAAATGCATGGAGAAGTCATTTCGAATGACTGGTCCTCAGTGTTGTGAGAACGATGACTGGTTAAAATTTTTGGTGGTTTCTTGTTCAGTCCATAGGCCTACAGCATGTGGCAAACCGGTGAGCATGTGGCTCTATTAGTATAGGAGATACCTGAAAACATATCAGACTTTTCATCATAGTGCTTTTACCAATGCATAAAATGCATGGAGAAGTAATTTCGAATGACTGGTCCTCAGTGTTGTGAGAACGATGACTGGTTAAAATTTTTGGTGGTTTCTTGTTCAGTTAATAGGCCTACAGCATGTGGCAAACCGGTGAGCATGTGGCTCTATTAGTATAGGAGATACCTGAAAACATATCACACTTTTCATCATAGTGCTTTTACCAATGCATAAAATGCATGGAGAAGTCATTTCGAATGACTGGTCCTCAGTGTTGTGAGAACGATGACTGGTTAAAATTTTTGGTGGTTTCTTGTTCAGTCCATAGGCCTACAGCATGTGGCAAACCGGTGAGCATGTGGCTCTATTAGTATAGGAGATACCTGAAAACATATCACACTTTTCATCATAGTGCTTTTACCAATGCATAAAATGCATGGAGAAGTCATTTCGAATGACTGGTCCTCAGTGTTGTGAGAACGATGACTGGTTAAAATTTTTGGTGGTTTCTTGTTCAGTCCATAGGCCTACAGCATGTGGCAAACCGGTGAGCATGTGGCTCTATTAGTATAGGAGATACCTGAAAACATATCACACTTTTCATCATAGTGCTTTTACCAATGCATAAAATGCATGGAGAAGTCATTTCGAATGACTGGTCCTCAGTGTTGTGAGAACGATGACTGGTTAAAATTTTTGGTGGTTTCTTGTTCAGTCCATAGGCCTACAGCATGTGGCAAACCGGTGAGCATGTGGCTCTATTAGTATAGGAGATACCTGAAAACATATCACACTTTTCATCATAGTGCTTTTACCAATGCATAAAATGCATAGAGAAGTCATTTCAAATGACTGGTCCTCAGTGTTGTGAGAACGATGACTGGTTAAAATTTTTGGTGGTTTCTTGTTCAGTCCATAGGCCTACAGCATGTGGCAAACCGGTGAGCATGTGGCTCTATTAGTATAGGAGATACCTGAAAACATATCACACTTTTCATCATAGTGCTTTTACCAATGCATAAAATGCATGGAGAAGTCATTTCGAATGACTGGTCCTCAGTGTTGTGAGAACGATGACTGGTTAAAATTTTTTGTGGTTTCTTGTTCAGTCCATAGGCCTACAGCATGTGGCAAACCGGTGAGCATGTGGCTTTATTAGTATAGGAGATACCTGAAAACATATCACACTTTTTATCATAGTGCTTTTACCAATGCACAAAATGCATGGAGAAGTCATTTCGAATGACTGGTCCTCAGTGTTGTGAGAACAATGACTGGTTAAAATTTTTGGTGGTTTCTTGTTCAGTCCATAGGCCTACAGCATGTGGCAAACCGGTGAGCATGTGGCTCTATTAGTATAGGAGATACCTGAAAACATATCACACTTTTCATCATAGTTCTTTTACCAATGCATAAAATGCATGGAGAAGTCATTTCGAATGACTGGTCCTCAGTGTTGTGAGAACGATGACTGGTTAAAATTTTTGGTGGTTTCTTGTTCAGTCCATAGGCCTACAGCATGTGGCAAACCGATGAGCATGTGGCTCTATTAGTATAGGAGATACCTGAAAACATATCACACTTTTCATCATAGTGCTTTTACCAATGCATAAAATGCATGGAGAAGTCATTTCGAATGACTGGTCCTCAGTGTTGTGAGAACGATGACTGGTTAAAATTTTTGGTGGTTTCTTGTTCAGTCCATAGGCCTACAGCATGTGGCAAACCGATGAGCATGTGGCTCTATTAGTATAGGAGATACCTGAAAACATATCACACTTTTCATCATAGTGCTTTTACCAATGCATAAAATGCATGGAGAAGTCATTTCGAATGACTGGTCCTCAGTGTTGTGAGAACGATGACTAGTTAAAATTTTTGGTGGTTTCTTGTTCAGTCCATAGGCCTACAGCATGTGGCAAACCGGTGAGCATGTGGCTCTATTAGTATAGGAGATACCTGAAAACATATCAGACTTTTCATCATAGTGCTTTTACCAATGCATAAAATGCATGGAGAAGTCATTTCGAATGACTGGTCCTCAGTGTTGTGAGAACGATGACTGGTTAAAATTTTTGGTGGTTTCTTGTTCAGTTAATAGGCCTACAGCATGTGGCAAACCGGTGAGCATGTGGCTCTATTAGTATAGGAGATACCTGAAAACATATCACACTTTTCATCATAGTGTTTTTAGCAATGCATAAAATGCATGGAGAAGTCATTTCGAATGACTGGTCCTCAGTGTTGTGAGAACGATGACTGGTTAAAATTTTTGGTGGTTTCTTGTTCAGTCCATAGGCCTACAGCATGTGGCAAACCGGTGAGCATGTGGCTCTATTAGTATAGGAGATACCTGAAAGCATATCACACTTTTCATCATAGTGCTTTTACCAATGCATAAAATGCATGGAGAAGTCATTTCGAATGACTGGTCCTCAGTGTTGTGAGAACGATGACTGGTTAAAAGTTTTGGTGGTTTCTTGTTCAGTCCATAGGCCTACAGCATGTGGCAAACCGGTGAGCATGTGGCTCTATTAGTATAGGAGATACCTGAAAACATATCACACTTTTCATCATAGTGCTTTTACCAATGCATAAAATGCATGGAGAAGTCATTTCGAATGACTGGTCCTCAGTGTTGTGAGAACGATGACTGGTTAAAATTTTTGGTGGTTTCTTGTTCAGTCCATAGGCCTACAGCATGTGGCAAACCGGTGAGCATGTGGCTCTATTAGTATAGGAGATACCTGAAAACATACCACACTTTTCATCATAGTGCTTTTACCAATGCATAAAATGCATGGAGAAGTCATTTCGAATGACTGGTCCTCAGTGTTGTGAGAACGATGACTGGTTAAAATTTTTGGTGGTTTCTTGTTCAGTCCATAGGCCTACAGCATGTGGCAAACCGGTGAGCATGTGGCTCTATTAGTATAGGAGATACCTGAAAACATATCACACTTTCATCATAGTGATTTTACCAATGCATAAAATGCATGGAGAAGTCATTTCGAATGACTGGTCCTCAGTGTTGTGAGAACGATGACTGGTTAAAATTTTTGGTGGTTTCTTGTTCAGTCCATAGGCCTACAGCATGTGGCAAACCGGTGAGCATGTGGCTCTATTAGTATAGGAGATACCTGAAAACATACCACACTTTTCATCATAGTGCTTTTACCAATGCATAAAATGCATGGAGAAGTCATTTCGAATGACTGGTCCTCAGTGTTGTGAGAACGATGACTGGTTAAAATTTTTGGTGGTTTCTTGTTCAGTCCATAGGCCTACAGCATGTGGCAAACCGGTGAGCATGTGGCTCTATTAGTATAGGAGATACCTGAAAACATATCACACTTTTCATCATAGTGCTTTTACCAATGCATAAAATGCATGGAGAAGTCATTTCGAATGACTGGTCCTCAGTGTTGTGAGAACGATGACTGGTTAAAATTTTTGGTGGTTTCTTGTTCAGTCCATAGGCCTACAGCATGTGGCAAACCGGTGAGCATGTGGCTCTATTAGTATAGGAGATACCTGAAAACATATCACACTTTCATCATAGTGATTTTACCAATGCATAAAATGCATGGAGAAGTCATTTCGAATGACTGGTCCTCAGTGTTGTGAGAACGATGACTGGTTAAAATTTTTGGTGGTTTCTTGTTCAGTCCATAGGCCTACAGCATGTGGCAAACCGGTGAGCATGTGGCTCTATTAGTATAGGAGACACCTGAAAACATATCACACTTTTCATCATAGTGCTTTTACCAATGCATAAAATGCATGGAGAAGTCATTTCGAATGACTGGTCCTCAGTGTTGTGAGAACGATGACTAGTTAAAATTTTTGGTGGTTTCTTGTTCAGTCCATAGGCCTACAGCATGTGGCAAACCGGTGAGCATGTGGCTCTATTAGTATAGGAGATACCTGAAAACATATCAGACTTTTCATCATAGTGCTTTTACCAATGCATAAAATGCATGGAGAAGTCATTTCGAATGACTGGTCCTCAGTGTTGTGAGAATGATGACTGGTTAAAATTTTTGGTGGTTTCTTGTTCAGTCCATAGGCCTACAGCATGTGGCAAACCGGTGAGCATGTGGCTCTATTAGTATAGGAGATACCTGAAAACATATCACACTTTTCATCATAGTGCTTTTACCAATGCATAAAATGCATGGAGAAGTCATTTTGAATGACTGGTCCTCAGTGTTGTGAGAACGATGACTGGTTAAAATTTTTGGTGGTTTCTTGTTCAGTCCATAGGCCTACAGCATGTGGCAAACCGGTGAGCATGTGGCTCTATTAGTATAGGAGATACCTGAAAACATATCACACTTTTCATCATAGTGCTTTTACCAATGCATAAAATGCATGGAGAAGTCATTTCGAATGACTGGTCCTCAGTGTTGTGAGAACGATGACTGGTTAAAACTTTTGGTGGTTTCTTGTTCAGTCCATAGGCCTACAGCATGTGGCAAACCGGTGAGCATGTGGCTCTATTAGTATAGGAGATACCTGAAAACATATCACACTTTTCATCATAGTGCTTTTACCAATGCATAAAATGCATGGAGAAGTCATTTCGAATGACTGGTCCTCAGTGTTGTGAGAACGATGACTGGTTAAAATTTTTGGTGGTTTCTTGTTCAGTCCATAGGCCTACAGCATGTGGCAAACCGGTGAGCATGTGGCTCTATTAGTATAGGAGATACCTGAAAACATATCACACTTTTCATCATAGTGCTTTTACCAATGCATAAAATGCATGGAGAAGTCATTTCGAATGACTGGTCCTCAGTGTTGTGAGAACGATGACTGGTTAAAATTTTTGGTGGTTTCTTGTTCAGTCCATAGGCCTACAGCATGTGGCAAACCGGTGAGCATGTGGCTCTATTAGTATAGGAGATACCTGAAAACATATCACACTTTTCATCATAGTGCTTTTACCAATGCATAAAATGCATGGAGAAGTCATTTCGAATGACTGGTCCTCAGTGTTGTGAGAACGATGACTGGTTAAAATTTTTGGTAGTTTCTTGTTCAGTCCATAGGCCTACAGCATGTGGCAAACCGGTGAGCATGTGGCTCTATTAGTATAGGAGATACCTGAAAACATATCACACTTTTCATCATAGTGCTTTTACCAATGCATAAAATGCATGGAGAAGTCATTTCGAATGACTGGTCCTCAGTGTTGTGAGAACGATGACTGGTTAAAATTTTTGGTGGTTTCTTGTTCAGTCCATAGGCCTACAGCATGTGGCAAACCGGTGAGCATGTGGCTCTATTAGTATAGGAGATACCTGAAAACATATCAGACTTTTCATCATAGTGCTTTTACCAATGCATAAAATGCATGGAGAAGTAATTTCGAATGACTGGTCCTCAGTGTTGTGAGAACGATGACTGGTTAAAATTTTTGGTGGTTTCTTGTTCAGTTAATAGGCCTACAGCATGTGGCAAACCGGTGAGCATGTGGCTTTATTAGTATAGGAGATACCTGAAAACATATCACACTTTTTATCATAGTGCTTTTACCAATGCACAAAATGCATGGAGAAGTCATTTCGAATGACTGGTCCTCAGTGTTGTGAGAACGATGACTGGTTAAAATTTTTGGTGGTTTCTTGTTCAGTCCATAGGCCTACAGCATGTGGCAAACCGGTGAGCATGTGGCTCTATTAGTATAGGAGATACCTGAAAACATATCACACTTTTCATCATAGTGCTTTTACCAATGCATAAAATGCATGGAGAAGTCATTTCGAATGACTGGTCCTCAGTGTTGTGAGAACGATGACTGGTTAAAATTTTTGGTGGTTTCTTGTTCAGTCCATAGGCCTACAGCATGTGGCAAACCGGTGAGCATGTGGCTCTATTAGTATAGGAGATACCTGAAAACATACCACACTTTTCATCATAGTGCTTTTACCAATGCATAAAATGCATGGAGAAGTCATTTCGAATGACTGGTCCTCAGTGTTGTGAGAACGATGACTGGTTAAAATTTTTGGTGGTTTCTTGTTCAGTCCATAGGCCTACAGCATGTGGCAAACCGGTGAGCATGTGGCTCTATTAGTATAGGAGATACCTGAAAACATATCACACTTTTCATCATAGTGCTTTTACCAATGCATAAAATGCATGGAGAAGTCATTTCGAATGACTGGTCCTCAGTGTTGTGAGAACGATGACTGGTTAAAATTTTTGGTGGTTTCTTGTTCAGTCCATAGGCCTACAGCATGTGGCAAACCGGTGAGCATGTGGCTCTATTAGTATAGGAGATACCTGAAAACATATCACACTTTTCATCATAGTGCTTTTACCAATGCATAAAATGCATGGAGAAGTCATTTCGAATGACTGGTCCTCAGTGTTGTGAGAGCGATGACTGGTTAAAATTTTTGGTGGTTTCTTGTTCAGTCCATAGGCCTACAGCATGTGGCAAACCGGTGAGCATGTGGCTCTATTAGTATAGGAGATACCTGAAAACATATCACACTTTTCATCATAGTGCTTTTACCAATGCATAAAATGCATGGAGAAGTCATTTCGAATGACTGGTCCTCAGTGTTGTGAGAACGATGACTGGTTAAAATTTTTGGTGGTTTCTTGTTCAGTCCATAGGCCTACAGCATGTGGCAAACCGGTGAGCATGTGGCTCTATTAGTATAGGAGATACCTGAAAACATACCACACTTTTCATCATAGTGCTTTTACCAATGCATAAAATGCATGGAGAAGTCATTTCGAATGACTGGTCCTCAGTGTTGTGAGAACGATGACTGGTTAAAATTTTTGGTGGTTTCTTGTTCAGTCCATAGGCCTACAGCATGTGGCAAACCGGTGAGCATGTGGCTCTATTAGTATAGGAGATACCTGAAAACATATCACACTTTTCATCATAGTGCTTTTACCAATGCATAAAATGCATGGAGAAGTCATTTCGAATGACTGGTCCTCAGTGTTGTGAGAACGATGACTGGTTAAAATTTTTGGTGGTTTCTTGTTCAGTCCATAGGCCTACAGCATGTGGCAAACCGATGAGCATGTGGCTCTATTAGTATAGGAGATACCTGAAAACATATCACACTTTTCATCATAGTGCTTTTACCAATGCATAAAATGCATGGAGAAGTCATTTCGAATGACTGGTCCTCAGTGTTGTGAGAACGATGACTAGTTAAAATTTTTGGTGGTTTCTTGTTCAGTCCATAGGCCTACAGCATGTGGCAAACCGGTGAGCATGTGGCTCTATTAGTATAGGAGATACCTGAAAACATATCAGACTTTTCATCATAGTGCTTTTACCAATGCATAAAATGCATGGAGAAGTCATTTCGAATGACTGGTCCTCAGTGTTGTGAGAACGATGACTGGTTAAAATTTTTGGTGGTTTCTTGTTCAGTTAATAGGCCTACAGCATGTGGCAAACCGGTGAGCATGTGGCTCTATTAGTATAGGAGATACCTGAAAACATATCACACTTTTCATCATAGTGTTTTTACCAATGCATAAAATGCATGGAGAAGTCATTTCGAATGACTGGTCCTCAGTGTTGTGAGAACGATGACTGGTTAAAATTTTTGGTGGTTTCTTGTTCAGTCCATAGGCCTACAGCATGTGGCAAACCGGTGAGCATGTGGCTCTATTAGTATAGGAGATACCTGAAAACATATCACACTTTTCATCATAGTGCTTTTACCAATGCATAAAATGCATGGAGAAGTCATTTCGAATGACTGGTCCTCAGTGTTGTGAGAACGATGACTGGTTAAAATTTTTGGTGGTTTCTTGTTCAGTCCATAGGCCTACAGCATGTGGCAAACCGGTGAGCATGTGGCTCTATTAGTATAGGAGATACCTGAAAACATACCACACTTTTCATCATAGTGCTTTTACCAATGCATAAAATGCATGGAGAAGTCATTTCGAATGACTGGTCCTCAGTGTTGTGAGAACGATGACTGGTTAAAATTTTTGGTGGTTTCTTGTTCAGTCCATAGGCCTACAGCATGTGGCAAACCGGTGAGCATGTGGCTCTATTAGTATAGGAGATACCTGAAAACATATCACACTTTTCATCATAGTGCTTTTACCAATGCATAAAATGCATGGAGAAGTCATTTCGAATGACTGGTCCTCAGTGTTGTGAGAACGATGACTGGTTAAAATTTTTGGTGGTTTCTTGTTCAGTCCATAGGCCTACAGCATGTGGCAAACCGGTGAGCATGTGGCTCTATTAGTATAGGAGATACCTGAAAACATATCACACTTTCATCATAGTGATTTTACCAATGCATAAAATGCATGGAGAAGTCATTTCGAATGACTGGTCCTCAGTGTTGTGAGAACGATGACTGGTTAAAATTTTTGGTGGTTTCTTGTTCAGTCCATAGGCCTACAGCATGTGGCAAACCGGTGAGCATGTGGCTCTATTAGTATAGGAGATACCTGAAAACATACCACACTTTTCATCATAGTGCTTTTACCAATGCATAAAATGCATGGAGAAGTCATTTCGAATGACTGGTCCTCAGTGTTGTGAGAACGATGACTGGTTAAAATTTTTGGTGGTTTCTTGTTCAGTCCATAGGCCTACAGCATGTGGCAAACCGGTGAGCATGTGGCTCTATTAGTATAGGAGATACCTGAAAACATATCACACTTTTCATCATAGTGCTTTTACCAATGCATAAAATGCATGGAGAAGTCATTTCGAATGACTGGTCCTCAGTGTTGTGAGAACGATGACTAGTTAAAATTTTTGGTGGTTTCTTGTTCAGTCCATAGGCCTACAGCATGTGGCAAACCGGTGAGCATGTGGCTCTATTAGTATAGGAGATACCTGAAAACATATCAGACTTTTCATCATAGTGCTTTTACCAATGCATAAAATGCATGGAGAAGTCATTTCGAATGACTGGTCCTCAGTGTTGTGAGAACGATGACTGGTTAAAATTTTTGGTGGTTTCTTGTTCAGTCCATAGGCCTACAGCATGTGGCAAACCGGTGAGCATGTGGCTCTATTAGTATAGGAGATACCTGAAAACATATCACACTTTTCATCATAGTGCTTTTACCAATGCATAAAATGCATGGAGAAGTCATTTCGAATGACTGGTCCTCAGTGTTGTGAGAACGATGACTGGTTAAAATTTTTGGTGGTTTCTTGTTCAGTCCATAGGCCTACAGCATGTGGCATCCGGTGAGCAGGTGGCTCTATTAGTATAGGAGATACCTGAAAACATATCACACTTTTCATCATAGTGCTTTTACCAATGCATAAAATGCATGGAGAAGTCATTTCGAATGACTGGTCCTCAGTGTTGTGAGAACGATGACTGGTTAAAATTTTTGGTGGTTTCTTGTTCAGTCCATAGGCCTACAGCATGTGGCAAACCGGTGAGCATGTGGCTCTATTAGTATAGGAGATACCTGAAAACATATCACACTTTTCATCATAGTGCTTTTACCAATGCATAAAATGCATGGAGAAGTCATTTCGAATGACTGGTCCTCAGTGTTGTGAGAACGATGACTAGTTAAAATTTTTGGTGGTTTCCTGTTCAGTCCATAGGCCTACAGCATGTGGCAAACCGGTGAGCATGTGGCTCTATTAGTATAGGAGATACCTGAAAACATATCACACTTTTCATCATAGTGCTTTTACCAATGCATAAAATGCATGGAGAAGTCATTTCGAATGACTGGTCCTCAGTGTTGTGAGAACGATGACTGGTTAAAATTTTTGGTGGTTTCTTGTTCAGTCCATAGGCCTACAGCATGTGGCAAACCGGTGAGCATGTGGCTCTATTAGTATAGGAGATACCTGAAAACATATCACACTTTTCATCATAGTGCTTTTACCAATGCATAAAATGCATGGAGAAGTCATTTCGAATGACTGGTCCTCAGTGTTATGAGAACGATGACTGGTTAAAATTTTTGGTGGTTTCTTGTTCAGTCCATAGGCCTACAGCATGTGGCAAACCGGTGAGCATGTGGCTCTATTAGTATAGGAGATACCTGAAAACATATCACACTTTTCATCATAGTGCTTTTACCAATGCATAAAATGCATGGAGAAGTCATTTCGAATGACTGGTCCTCAGTGTTGTGAGAATGATGACTGGTTAAAATTTTTGGTGGTTTCTTGTTCAGTCCATAGGCCTACAGCATGTGGCAAACCGGTGAGCATGTGGCTGTATTGGTATAGGAGATACCTGAAAACATATCAGACTTTTCATCATAGTGCTTTTACCAATGAATAAAATGCATGGAGAAGTCATTTCGAATGACTGGTCCTCAGTGTTGTGAGAACGATGACTGGTTAATATTTTTGGTGGTTTCTTGTTTAGTCCATAGGCCTACAGCATGTGGCAAACCGGTGAGCATGTGGCTCTATTAGTATAGGAGATACCTGAAAACATATCACACTTTTCATCATAATGCTTTTACCAATGCATAAAATGCATGGAGAAGTCATTTCGAATGACTGGTCCTCAGTGTTGTGAGAACGATGACTGGTTAAAATTTTTGGTGGTTTCTTGTTCAGTCCATAGGCCTACAGCATGTGGCAAACCGGTCAGCATGTGGCTCTATTAGTATAGGAGATACCTGAAAACATATCACACTTTTCATCATAGTGCTTTTACCAATGCATAAAAGGCATGGAGAAGTCATTTCGAATGACTGGTCCTCAGTGTTGTGAGAACGATGACTGGTTAAAATTTTTGGTGGTTTCTTGTTCAGTCCATAGGCCTACAGCATGTGGCAAACCGGTGAGCATGTGGCTCTATTAGTATAGGAGATACCTGAAAACATATCACACTTTTCATCATAGTGCTTTTACCAATGCATAAAATGCATGGAGAAGTCATTTCGAATGACTGGTCCTCAGTGTTGTGAGAACGATGACTGGTTAAAATTTTTGGTGGTTTCTTGTTCAGTCCATAGGCCTACAGCATGTGGCAAACCGGTGAGCATGTGGCTCTATTAGTATAGGAGATACCTGAAAACATATCACACTTTTCATCATAGTGCTTTTACCAATGCATAAAATGCATGGAGAAGTCATTTCGAATGACTGGTCCTCAGTGTTGTGAGAACGATGACTGGTTAAAATTTTTGGTGGTTTCTTGTTCAGTCCATAGGCCTACAGCATGTGGCAAACCGGTGAGCATGTGGCTTTATTAGTATAGGAGATACCTGAAAACATATCACACTTTTTATCATAGTGCTTTTACCAATGCATAAAATGCATGGAGAAGTCATTTCGAATGACTGGTCCTCAGTGTTGTGAGAACGATGAATGGTTAAAATTTTTGGTGGTTTCTTGTTCAGTCCATAGGCCTACAGCATGTGGCAAACCGGTGAGCATGTGGCTCTATTAGCATAGGAGATACCTGAAAACATATCACACTTTTCATCATAGTGCTTTTACCAATGCATAAAATGCATGGAGAAGTCATTTCGAATGACTGGTCCTCAGTGTTGTGAGAACGATGACTGGTTAAAATTTTTGGTGGTTTCTTGTTCAGTCCATAGGCCTACAGCATGTGGCAAACCGGTGAGCATGTGGCTCTATTAGTATAGGAGATACCTGAAAACATATCACACTTTTCATCATAGTGCTTTTACCAATGCATAAAATGCATGGAGAAGTCATTTCGAATGACTGGTCCTCAGTGTTGTGAGAACGATGACTGGTTAAACTTTTTGGTGGTTTCTTGTTCAGTCCATAGGCCTACAGCATGTGGCAAACCGGTGAGCATGTCGCTCTATTAGTATAGGAGATACCTGAAAACATATCACACTTTTCATCATAGTGCTTTTACCAATGCATAAAATGCATGGAGAAGTCATTTCGAATGACTGGTCCTCAGTGTTGTGAGAACGATGACTGGTTAAAATTTTTGGTGGTTTCTTTTTCAGTCCATAGGCCTACAGCATGTGGCAAACCGGTGAGCATGTGGCTCTATTAGTATAGGAGATACCTGAAAACATATCACACTTTTCATCATAGTGCTTTTACCAATGCATAAAATGCATGGAGAAGTCATTTCGAATGACTGGTCCTCAGTGTTGTGAGAACGATGACTGGTTAAAATTTTTGGTGGTTTCTTGTTCAGTCCATAGGCCTACAGCATGTGGCAAACCGGTGAGCATGTGGCTCTATTAGTATAGGAGATACCTGAAAACATATCACACTTTTTATCATAGTGCTTTTACCAATGCATAATATGCATGGAGAAGTCATTTCGAATGACTGGTCCTCAGTGTTGTGAGAACGATGACTGGTTAAAATTTTTGGTGGTTTCTTGTTCAGTCCATAGGCCTACAGCATGTGGCAAACCGGTGAGCATGTGGCTCTATTAGTATAGGAGATACCTGAAAACATATCACACTTTTCATCATAGTGCTTTTACCAATGCATAAAATGCATGGAGAAGTCATTTCGAATGACTGGTCCTCAGTGTTGTGAGAACGATGACTGGTTAAAATTTTTGGTGGTTTCTTGTTCAGTCCATAGGCCTACAGCATGTGGCAAACCGGTGAGCATGTGGCTCTATTAGTATAGGAGATACCTGAAAACATATCACACTTTTCATCATAGTGCTTTTACCAATGCATAAAATGCATGGAGAAGTCATTTCGAATGACTGGTCCTCAGTGTTGTGAGAACGATGACTGGTTAAAATTTTTGGTGGTTTCTTGTTCAGTCCATAGGCCTACAGCATGTGGCAAACCGGTGAGCATGTGGCTCTATTAGTATAGGAGATACCTGAAAACATATCACACTTTTCATCATAGTGCTTTTACCAATGCATAAAATGCATGGAGAAGTCATTTCGAATGACTGGTCCTCAGTGTTGTGAGAACGATGACTGGTTAAAATTTTTGGTGGTTTCTTGTTCAGTCCATAGGCCTACAGCATGTGGCAAACCGGTGAGCATGTGGCTCTATTAGTATAGGAGATACCTGAAAACATATCACACTTTTCATCATAGTGCTTTTACCAATGCATAAAATGCATGGAGAAGTCATTTCGAATGACTGGTCCTCAGTGTTGTGAGAACGATGACTGGTTAAAATTTTTGGTGGTTTCTTGTTCAGTCCATAGGCCTACAGCATGTGGCAAACCGGTGAGCATGTGGCTCTATTAGTATAGGAGATACCTGAAAACATATCACACTTTTTATCATAATGCTTTTACCAATGCATAAAATGCATGGAGAAGTCATTTCGAATGACTGGTCCTCAGTGTTGTGAGAACGATGACTGGTTAAAATTTTTGGTGTTTTCTTGTTCAGTCCATAGGCCTACAGCATGTGGCAAACCGGTGAGCATGTGGCTCTATTAGTATAGGAGATACCTGAAAACATATCACACTTTTCATCATAGTGCTTTTACCAATGCATAAAATGCATGGAGAAGTCATTTCGAATGACTGGTCCTCAGTGTTGTGAGAACGATGACTGGTTAAAATTTTTGGTGGTTTCTTGTTCAGTCCATAGGCCTACAGCATGTGGCAAACCGGTGAGCATGTGGCTTTATTAGTATAGGAGATACCTGAAAACATATCACACTTTTTATCATAGTGCTTTTACCAATGCATAAAATGCATGGGGAAGTCATTTCGAATGACTGGTCCTCAGTGTTGTGAGAACGATGACTGGTTAAAATTTTTGGTGGTTTCTTGTTCACTCCATAGGCCTACAGCATGTGGCAAACCGGTGAGCATGTGGCTCTATTAGTATAGGAGATACCTGAAAACATATCACACTTTTCATCATAGTGCTTTTACCAATGCATAAAATGCATGGAGAAGTCATTTCGAATGACTGGTCCTCAGTGTTGTGAGAACGATGACTGGTTAAAATTTTTGGTGGTTTCTTGTTCAGTCCATAGGCCTACAGCATGTGGCAAACCGGTGAGCATGTGGCTCTATTAGTATAGGAGATACCTGAAAACATATCACACTTTTTATCATAATGCTTTTACCAATGCATAAAATGCATGGAGAAGTCATTTCGAATGACTGGTCCTCAGTGTTGTGAGAACGATGACTGGTTAAAATTTTTGGTGTTTTCTTGTTCAGTCCATAGGCCTACAGCATGTGGCAAACCGGTGAGCATGTGGCTCTATTAGTATAGGAGATACCTGAAAACATATCACACTTTTCATCATAGTGCTTTTACCAATGCATAAAATGCATGGAGAAGTCATTTCGAATGACTGGTCCTCAGTGTTGTGAGAACGATGACTGGTTAAAATTTTTGGTGGTTTCTTGTTCAGTCCATAGGCCTACAGCATGTGGCAAACCGGTGAGCATGTGGCTTTATTAGTATAGGAGATACCTGAAAACATATCACACTTTTTATCATAGTGCTTTTACCAATGCATAAAATGCATGGGGAAGTCATTTCGAATGACTGGTCCTCAGTGTTGTGAGAACGATGACTGGTTAAAATTTTTGGTGGTTTCTTGTTCAGTCCATAGGCCTACAGCATGTGGCAAACCAGTGAGCATGTGGCTCTATTAGTATAGGAGATACCTGAAAACATATCACACTTTTTATCATAATGCTTTTACCAATGCATAAAATGCATGGAGAAGTCATTTCGAATGACTGGTCCTCAGTGTTGTGAGAACGATGACTGGTTAAAATTTTTGGTGTTTTCTTGTTCAGTCCATAGGCCTACAGCATGTGGCAAACCGGTGAGCATGTGGCTCTATTAGTATAGGAGATACCTGAAAACATATCACACTTTTCATCATAGTGCTTTTACCAATGCATAAAATGCATGGAGAAGTCATTTCGAATGACTGGTCCTCAGTGTTGTGAGAACGATGACTGGTTAAAATTTTTGGTGGTTTCTTGTTCAGTCCATAGGCCTACAGCATGTGGCAAACCGGTGAGCATGTGGCTTTATTAGTATAGGAGATACCTGAAAACATATCACACTTTTTATCATAGTGCTTTTACCAATGCATAAAATGCATGGGGAAGTCATTTCGAATGACTGGTCCTCAGTGTTGTGAGAACGATGACTGGTTAAAATTTTTGGTGGTTTCTTGTTCACTCCATAGGCCTACAGCATGTGGCAAACCGGTGAGCATGTGGCTCTATTAGTATAGGAGATACCTGAAAACATACCACACTTTTCATCATAGTGCTTTTACCAATGCATAAAATGCATGGAGAAGTCATTTTGAATGACTGGTCCTCAGTGTTGTGAGAACGATGACTGGTTAAAATTTTTGGTGGTTTCTTGTTTAGTCCATAGGCCTACAGCATGTGGCAAACCGGTGAGCATGTGGCTCTATTAGTATAGGAGATACCTGAAAACATATCACACTTTTCATCATAGTGCTTTTACCAATGCATAAAATGCATGGAGAAGTCATTTCGAATGACTGGTCCTCAGTGTTGTGAGAACGATGACTGGTTAAAATTTTTGGTGTTTTCTTGTTCAGTCCATAGGCCTACAGCATGTGGCAAACCGGTGAGCATGTGGCTTTATTAGTATAGGAGATACCTGAAAACATATCACACTTTTTATCATAGTGCTTTTACCAATGCATAAAATGCATGGGGAAGTCATTTCGAATGACTGGTCCTCAGTGTTGTGAGAACGATGACTGGTTAAAATTTTTGGTGGTTTCTTGTTCAGTCCATAGGCCTACAGCATGTGGCAAACCGGTGAGCATGTGGCTCTATTAGTATAGGAGATACCTGAAAACATATCACACTTTTTATCATAATGCTTTTACCAATGCATAAAATGCATGGAGAAGTCATTTCGAATGACTGGTCCTCAGTGTTGTGAGAACGATGACTGGTTAAAATTTTTGGTGTTTTCTTGTTCAGTCCATAGGCCTACAGCATGTGGCAAACCGGTGAGCATGTGGCTTTATTAGTATAGGAGATACCTGAAAACATATCACACTTTTTATCATAGTGCTTTTACCAATGCATAAAATGCATGGGGAAGTCATTTCGAATGACTGGTCCTCAGTGTTGTGAGAACGATGACTGGTTAAAATTTTTGGTGGTTTCTTGTTCACTCCATAGGCCTACAGCATGTGGCAAACCGGTGAGCATGTGGCTCTATTAGTATAGGAGATACCTGAAAACATACCACACTTTTCATCATAGTGCTTTTACCAATGCATAAAATGCATGGAGAAGTCATTTTGAATGACTGGTCCTCAGTGTTGTGAGAACGATGACTGGTTAAAATTTTTGGTGGTTTCTTGTTTAGTCCATAGGCCTACAGCATGTGGCAAACCGGTGAGCATGTGGCTCTATTAGTATAGGAGATACCTGAAAACATATCACACTTTTCATCATAGTGCTTTTACCAATGCATAAAATGCATGGAGAAGTCATTTCGAATGACTGGTCCTCAGTGTTGTGAGAATGATGACTGGTTAAAATTTTTGGTGGTTTCTTGTTCAGTCCATAGGCCTACAGCATGTGGCAAACCGGTGAGCATGTGGCTCTATTAGTATAGGAGATACCTGAAAACATATCACACTTTTCATCATAGTGCTTTTACCAATGCATAAAATGCATGGAGAAGTCATTTCGAATGACTGGTCCTCAGTGTTGTGAGAACGATGACTGGTTAAAATTTTTGGTGGTTTCTTGTTCAGTCCATAGGCCTACAGCATGTGGCAAACCGGTGAGCATGTAGCTCAATTAGTATAGGATATACCTGAAAACATATCACACTTTTCATCATATTGCTTTTACCAATGCATAAAATGCATGGAGAAGTCATTTCGAATGACTGGTCCTCAGTGTTGTGAGAACGATGACTGGTTAAAATTTTTGGTGGTTTCTTGTTCAGTCCATAGGCCTACAGCATGTGGCAAACCGGTGAGCATGTGTCTCTATTAGTATAGGAGATACCTGAAAACATATCACACTTTTCATCATAGTGCTTTTACCAATGCATAAAATGCATGGAGAAGTCATTTCGAATGACTGGTCCTCAGTGTTGTGAGAACGATGACTGGTTAAACTTTTTGGTGGTTTCTTGTTCAGTCCATAGGCCTACAGCATGTGGCAAACCGGTGAGCATGTGGCTCTATTAGTATAGGAGATACCTGAAAACATATCACACTTTTCATCATAGTGCTTTTACCAATGCATAAAATGCATGGAGAAGTCATTTCGAATGACTGGTCCTCAGTGTTGTGAGAACGATGACTGGTTAAAATTTTTGGTGGTTTCTTGTTCAGTCCATAGGCCTACAGCATGTGGCAAACCGGTGAGCATGTGGCTCTATTAGTATAGGAGATACCTGAAAACATATCACACTTTTCATCATAGTGCTTTTACCAATGCATAAAATGCATGGAGAAGTCATTTCGAATGACTGGTCCTCAGTGTTGTGAGAACGATGACTGGTTAAAATTTTTGGTGGTTTCTTGTTCAGTCCATAGGCCTACAGCATGTGGCAAACCGGTGAGCATGTGGCTCTATTAGTATAGGAGATACCTGAAAACATATCACACTTTTCATCATAGTGCTTTTACCAATGCATAAAATGCATGGAGAAGTCATTTCGAATGACTGGTCCTCAGTGTTGTGAGAACGATGACTGGTTAAAATTTTTGGTGGTTTCTTGTTCAGTCCATAGGCCTACAGCATGTGGCAAACCGGTGAGCATGTGGCTCTATTAGTATAGGAGATACCTGAAAACATATCACACTTTTCATCATAGTGCTTTTACCAATGCATAAAATGCATGGAGAAGTCATTTCGAATGACTGGTCCTCAGTGTTGTGAGAACGATGACTGGTTAAAATTTTTGGTGGTTTCTTGTTCAGTCCATAGGCCTACAGCATGTGGCAAACCGGTGAGCATGTGGCTCTATTAGTATAGGAGATACCTGAAAACATATCAGACTTTTCATCATAGTGCTTTTACCAATGCATAAAATGCATGGAGAAGTCATTTCGAATGACTGGTCCTCAGTGTTGTGAGAACGATGACTGGTTAAAATTTTTGGTGGTTTCTTGTTCAGTCCATAGGCCTACAGCATGTGGCAAACCGGTGAGCATGTGGCTCTATTAGTATAGGAGATACCTGAAAACATATCACACTTTTCATCATAGTGCTTTTACCAATGCATAAAATGCATGGAGAAGTCATTTCGAATGACTGGTCCTCAGTGTTGTGAGAACGATGACTGGTTAAAATTTTTGGTGTTTTCTTGTTCAGTCCATAGGCCTACAGCATGTGGCAAACCGGTGAGCATGTGGCTCTATTAGTATAGGAGATACCTGAAAACATATCACACTTTTCATCATAGTGCTTTTACCAATGCATAAAATGCATGGAGAAGTCATTTCGAATGACTGGTCCTCAGTGTTGTGAGAACGATGACTGGTTAAAATTTTTGGTGGTTTCTTGTTCAGTCCATAGGCCTACAGCATGTGGCAAACCGGTGAGCATGTGGCTTTATTAGTATAGGAGATACCTGAAAACATATCACACTTTTTATCATAGTGCTTTTACCAATGCATAAAATGCATGGGGAAGTCATTTCGAATGACTGGTCCTCAGTGTTGTGAGAACGATGACTGGTTAAAATTTTTGGTGGTTTCTTGTTCACTCCATAGGCCTACAGCATGTGGCAAACCGGTGAGCATGTGGCTCTATTAGTATAGGAGATACCTGAAAACATACCACACTTTTCATCATAGTGCTTTTACCAATGCATAAAATGCATGGAGAAGTCATTTTGAATGACTGGTCCTCAGTGTTGTGAGAACGATGACTGGTTAAAATTTTTGGTGGTTTCTTGTTTAGTCCATAGGCCTACAGCATGTGGCAAACCGGTGAGCATGTGGCTCTATTAGTATAGGAGATACCTGAAAACATATCACACTTTTCATCATAGTGCTTTTACCAATGCATAAAATGCATGGAGAAGTCATTTCAAATGACTGGTCCTCAGTGTTGTGAGAACGATGACTGGTTAAAATTTTTGGTGGTTTCTTGTTCAGTCCATAGGCCTACAGCATGTGGCAAACCGGTGAGCATGTGGCTTTATTAGTATAGGAGATACCTGAAAACATATCACACTTTTTATCATAGTGCTTTTACCAATGCATAAAATGCATGGGGAAGTCATTTCGAATGACTGGTCCTCAGTGTTGTGAGAACGATGACTGGTTAAAATTTTTGGTGGTTTCTTGTTCACTCCATAGGCCTACAGCATGTGGCAAACCGGTGAGCATGTGGCTCTATTAGTATAGGAGATACCTGAAAACATACCACACTTTTCATCATAGTGCTTTTACCAATGCATAAAATGCATGGAGAAGTCATTTTGAATGACTGGTCCTCAGTGTTGTGAGAACGATGACTGGTTAAAATTTTTGGTGGTTTCTTGTTTAGTCCATAGGCCTACAGCATGTGGCAAACCGGTGAGCATGTGGCTCTATTAGTATAGGAGATACCTGAAAACATATCACACTTTTCATCATAGTGCTTTTACCAATGCATAAAATGCATGGAGAAGTCATTTCGAATGACTGGTCCTCAGTGTTGTGAGAATGATGACTGGTTAAAATTTTTGGTGGTTTCTTGTTCAGTCCATAGGCCTACAGCATGTGGCAAACCGGTGAGCATGTGGCTCTATTAGTATAGGAGATACCTGAAAACATATCACACTTTTCATCATAGTGCTTTTACCAATGCATAAAATGCATGGAGAAGTCATTTCGAATGACTGGTCCTCAGTGTTGTGAGAACGATGACTGGTTAAAATTTTTGGTGGTTTCTTGTTCAGTCCATAGGCCTACAGCATGTGGCAAACCGGTGAGCATGTAGCTCAATTAGTATAGGAGATACCTGAAAACATATCACACTTTTCATCATAGTGCTTTTACCAATGCATAAAATGCATGGAGAAGTCATTTCGAATGACTGGTCCTCAGTGTTGTGAGAACGATGACTGGTTAAAATTTTTGGTGGTTTCTTGTTCAGTCCATAGGCCTACAGCATGTGGCAAACCGGTGAGCATGTGTCTCTATTAGTAAAGGAGATACCTGAAAACATATCACACTTTTCATCATAGTGCTTTTACCAATGCATAAAATGCATGGAGAAGTCATTTCGAATGACTGGTCCTCAGTGTTGTGAGAACGATGACTGGTTAAACTTTTTGGTGGTTTCTTGTTCAGTCCATAGGCCTACAGCATGTGGCAAACCGGTGAGCATGTGGCTCTATTAGTATAGGAGATACCTGAAAACATATCACACTTTTCATCATAGTGCTTTTACCAATGCATAAAATGCATGGAGAAGTCATTTCGAATGACTGGTCCTCAGTGTTGTGAGAACGATGACTGGTTAAAATTTTTGGTGGTTTCTTGTTCAGTCCATAGGCCTACAGCATGTGGCAAACCGGTGAGCATGTGGCTCTATTAGTATAGGAGATACCTGAAAACATATCACACTTTTCATCATAGTGCTTTTACCAATGCATAAAATGCATGGAGAAGTCATTTCGAATGACTGGTCCTCAGTGTTGTGAGAACGATGACTGGTTAAAATTTTTGGTGGTTTCTTGTTCAGTCCATAGGCCTACAGCATGTGGCAAACCGGTGAGCATGTGGCTCTATTAGTATAGGAGATACCTGAAAACATATCACACTTTTCATCATAGTGCTTTTACCAATGCATAAAATGCATGGAGAAGTCATTTCGAATGACTGGTCCTCAGTGTTGTGAGAACGATGACTGGTTAAAATTTTTGGTGGTTTCTTGTTCAGTCCATAGGCCTACAGCATGTGGCAAACCGGTGAGCATGTGGCTCTATTAGTATAGGAGATACCTGAAAACATATCACACTTTTCATCATAGTGCTTTTACCAATGCATAAAATGCATGGAGAAGTCATTTCGAATGACTGGTCCTCAGTGTTGTGAGAACGATGACTGGTTAAAATTTTTGGTGGTTTCTTGTTCAGTCCATAGGCCTACAGCATGTGGCAAACCGGTGAGCATGTGGCTCTATTAGTATAGGAGATACCTGAAAACATATCACACTTTTCATCATAGTGCTTTTACCAATGCATAAAATGCATGGAGAAGTCATTTCGAATGACTGGTCCTCAGTGTTGTGAGAACGATGACTGGTTAAAATTTTTGGTGGTTTCTTGTTCAGTCCATAGGCCTACAGCATGTGGCAAACCGGTGAGCATGTGGCTCTATTAGTATAGGAGATACCTGAAAACATATCACACTTTTCATCATAGTGCTTTTACCAATGCATAAAATGCATGGAGAAGTCATTTCGAATGACTGGTCCTCAGTGTTGTGAGAACGATGACTGGTTAAAATTTTTGGTGGTTTCTTGTTCAGTCCATAGGCCTACAGCATGTGGCAAACCGGTGAGCATGTGGCTCTATTAGTATAGGAGATACCTGAAAACATATCACACTTTTTATCATAATGCTTTTACCAATGCATAAAATGCATGGAGAAGTCATTTCGAATGACTGGTCCTCAGTGTTGTGAGAACGATGACTGGTTAAAATTTTTGGTGTTTTCTTGTTCAGTCCATAGGCCTACAGCATGTGGCAAACCGGTGAGCATGTGGCTCTATTAGTATAGGAGATACCTGAAAACATATCACACTTTTCATCATAGTGCTTTTACCAATGCATAAAATGCATGGAGAAGTCATTTCGAATGACTGGTCCTCAGTGTTGTGAGAACGATGACTGGTTAAAATTTTTGGTGGTTTCTTGTTCAGTCCATAGGCCTACAGCATGTGGCAAACCGGTGAGCATGTGGCTCTATTAGTATAGGAGATACCTGAAAACATATCAGACTTTTCATCATAGTGCTTTTACCAATGCATAAAATGCATGGAGAAGTCATTTCGAATGACTGGTCCTCAGTGTTGTGAGAACGATGACTGGTTAAAATTTTTGGTGGTTTCTTGTTCAGTCCATAGGCCTACAGCATGTGGCAAACCGGTGAGCATGTGGCTCTATTAGTATAGGAGATACCTGAAAACATATCACACTTTTCATCATAGTGCTTTTACCAATGCATAAAATGCATGGAGAAGTCATTTCGAATGACTGGTCCTCAGTGTTGTGAGAACGATGACTGGTTAAAATTTTTGGTGGTTTCTTGTTCAGTCCATAGGCCTACAGCATGTGGCAAACCGGTGAGCATGTGGCTCTATTAGTATAGGAGATACCTGAAAACATATCACACTTTTTATCATAATGCTTTTACCAATGCATAAAATGCATGGAGAAGTCATTTCGAATGACTGGTCCTCAGTGTTGTGAGAACGATGACTGGTTAAAATTTTTGGTGTTTTCTTGTTCAGTCCATAGGCCTACAGCATGTGGCAAACCGGTGAGTGAGCATGTGGCTCTATTAGTATAGGAGATACCTGAAAACATATCACACTTTTCATCATAGTGCTTTTACCAATGCATAAAATGCATGGAGAAGTCATTTCGAATGACTGGTCCTCAGTGTTGTGAGAACGATGACTGGTTAAAATTTTTGGTGGTTTCTTGTTCAGTCCATAGGCCTACATCATGTGGCAAACCGGTGAGCATGTGGCTCTATTAGTATAGGAGATACCTGAAAACATATCACACTTTTCATCATAGTGCTTTTACCAATGCATAAAATGCATGGAGAAGTCATTTCGAATGACTGGTCCTCAGTGTTGTGAGAACGATGACTGGTTAAAATTTTTGGTGGTTTCTTGTTCAGTCCATAGGCCTACATCATGTGGCAAACCGGTGAGCATGTGGCTCTATTAGTATAGGAGATACCTGAAAACATATCACACTTTTCATCATAGTGCTTTTACCAATGCATAAAATGCATGGAGAAGTCATTTCGAATGACTGGTCCTCAGTGTTGTGAGAACGATGACTGGTTAAAATTTTTGGTGGTTTCTTGTTCAGTCCATAGGCCTACATCATGTGGCAAACCGGTGAGCATGTGGCTCTATTAGTATAGGAGATACCTGAAAACATATCACACTTTTCATCATAGTGCTTTTACCAATGCATAAAATGCATGGAGAAGTCATTTCGAATGACTGGTCCTCAGTGTTGTGAGAACGATGACTGGTTAAAATTTTTGGTGGTTTCTTGTTCAGTCCATAGGCCTACATCATGTGGCAAACCGGTGAGCATGTGGCTCTATTAGTATAGGAGATACCTGAAAACATATCACACTTTTCATCATAGTGCTTTTACCAATGCATAAAATGCATGGAGAAGTCATTTCGAATGACTGGTCCTCAGTGTTGTGAGAACGATGACTGGTTAAAATTTTTGGTGGTTTCTTGTTCAGTCCATAGGCCTACATCATGTGGCAAACCGGTGAGCATGTGGCTCTATTAGTATAGGAGATACCTGAAAACATATCACACTTTTCATCATAGTGCTTTTACCAATGCATAAAATGCATGGAGAAGTCATTTCGAATGACTGGTCCTCAGTGTTGTGAGAACGATGACTGGTTAAAATTTTTGGTGGTTTCTTGTTCAGTCCATAGGCCTACATCATGTGGCAAACCGGTGAGCATGTGGCTCTATTAGTATAGGAGATACCTGAAAACATATCACACTTTTCATCATAGTGCTTTTACCAATGCATAAAATGCATGGAGAAGTCATTTCGAATGACTGGTCCTCAGTGTTGTGAGAACGATGACTGGTTAAAATTTTTGGTGGTTTCTTGTTCAGTCCATAGGCCTACATCATGTGGCAAACCGGTGAGCATGTGGCTCTATTAGTATAGGAGATACCTGAAAACATATCACACTTTTCATCATAGTGCTTTTACCAATGCATAAAATACATGGAGAAGTCATTTCGAATGACTGGTCCTCAGTGTTGTGAGAACGATGACTGGTTAAAATTTTGGTGGTTTCTTGTTCAGTCCATAGGCCTACATCATGTGGCAAACCGGTGAGCATGTGGCTCTATTAGTATAGGAGATACCTGAAAACATATCACACTTTTCATCATAGTGCTTTTACCAATGCATAAAATGCATGGAGAAGTCAATTCGAATGACTGGTCCTCAGTGTTGTGAGAATGATGACTGGTTAAAATTTTTGGTGGTTTCTTGTTCAGTCCATGGGCCTACATCATGTGGCAAACCGGTGAGCATGTGACTCTATTAGTATAGGAGATACCTGAAAACATATCACACTTTTCATCATAGTGCTTTTACCAATGCATAAAATGCATTGAGAAGTCATTTCAAATGACTGGTCCTCAGTGTTGTGAGAACGATGACTGGTTAACATTTTTGGTGGTTTCTTGTTCAGTCCATGGGCCTACATCATGTGGCAAACCGGTGAGCATGTGGCTCTATTAGTATAGGAGATACCTGAAAACATATCACACTTTTCATCATAGTGCTTTTACCAATGCATAAAATGCATGGAGAAGTCATTTCGAATGACTGGTCCTCAGTGTTGTGAGAACGATGACTGGTTAAAATTTTTGGTGGTTTCTTGTTCAGTCCATAGGCCTACATCATGTGGCAAACCGGTGAGCATGTGGCTCTATTAGTATAGGAGATACCTGAAAACATATCACACTTTTCATCATAGTGCTTTTACCAATGCATAAAATGCATGGAGAAGTCATTTCGAATGACTGGTCCTCAGTGTTGTGAGAACGATGACTGGTTAAAATTTTTGGTGGTTTCTTGTTCAGTCCATAGGCCTACATCATGTGGCAAACCGGTGAGCATGTGGCTCTATTAGTATAGGAGATACCTGAAAACATATCACACTTTTCATCATAGTGCTTTTACCAATGCATAAAATGCATGGAGAAGTCATTTCGAATGACTGGTCCTCAGTGTTGTGAGAACGATGACTGGTTAAAATTTTTGGTGGTTTCTTGTTCAGTCCATAGGCCTACATCATGTGGCAAACCGGTGAGCATGTGGCTCTATTAGTATAGGAGATACCTGAAAACATATCACACTTTTCATCATAGTGCTTTTACCAATGCATAAAATGCATGGAGAAGTCATTTCGAATGACTGGTCCTCAGTGTTGTGAGAACGATGACTGGTTAAAATTTTTGGTGGTTTCTTGTTCAGTCCATAGGCCTACATCATGTGGCAAACCGGTGAGCATGTGGCTCTATTAGTATAGGAGATACCTGAAAACATATCACACTTTTCATCATAGTGCTTTTACCAATGCATAAAATGCATGGTGAAGTCATTTCGAATGACTGGTCCTCAGTGTTGTGAGAACGATGACTGGTTAAAATTTTTGGTGGTTTCTTGTTCAGTCCATAGGCCTACATCATGTGGCAAACCGGTGAGCATGTGGCTCTATTAGTATAGGAGATACCTGAAAACATATCACACTTTTCATCATAGTGCTTTTACCAATGCATAAAATGCATGGAGAAGTCATTTCGAATGACTGGTCCTCAGTGTTGTGAGAACGATGACTGGTTAAAATTTTTGGTGGTTTCTTGTTCAGTCCATATGCCTACATCATGTGGCAAACCGGTGAGCATGTGGCTCTATTAGTATAGGAGATACCTGAAAACATATCACACTTTTCATCATAGTGCTTTTACCAATGCATAAAATGCATTGAGAAGTCATTTCGAATGACTGGTCCTCAGTGTTGTGAGAATGATGACTGGTTAAAATTTTTGGTGGTTTCTTGTTCAGTCCATAGGCCTACATCATGTGGCAAACCGGTGAGCATGTGGCTCTATTAGTATAGGAGATACCTGAAAACATATCACACTTTTCATCATAGTGCTTTTACCAATGCATAAAATGCATGGAGAAGTCATTTCGAATGACTGGTCCTCAGTGTTGTGAGAACGATGACTGGTTAAAATTTTTGGTCGTTTCTTGTTCAGTCCATAGGCCTACATCATGTGGCAAACCGGTGAGCATGTGGCTCTATTAGTATAGGAGATACCTGAAAACATATCACACTTTTCATCATAGTGCTTTTACCAATGCATAAAATGCATGGAGAAGTCATTTCGAATGACTGGTCCTCAGTGTTGTGAGAACAATGACTGGTTAAAATTTTTGGTGGTTTCTTGTTCAGTCCATAGGCCTACATCATGTGGCAAACCGGTGAGCATGTGGCTCTATTAGTATAGGAGATACCTGAAAACATATCACACTTTTCATCATAGTGCTTTTACCAATGCATAAAATGCATGGAGAAGTCATTTCGAATGACTGGTCCTCAGTGTTGTGAGAACGATGACTGGTTAAAATTTTTGGTGGTTTCTTGTTCAGTCCATAGGCCTACATCATGTGGCAAACCGGTGAGAATGTGGCTCTATTAGTATAGGAGATACCTGAAAACATATCACACTTTTCATCATAGTGCTTTTACCAATGCATAAAATGCATGGAGAAGTCATTTCGAATGACTGGTCCTCAGTGTTGTGAGAACGATGACTGGTTAAAATTTTTGGTGGTTTCTTGTTCAGTCCATAGGCCTACATCATGTGGCAAACCGGTGAGCATGTGGCTCTATTAGTATAGGAGATACCTGAAAACATATCACACTTTTCATCATAGTGCTTTTACCAATGCATAAAATGCATGGAGAAGTCATTTCGAATGACTGGTCCTCAGTGTTGTGAGAATGATGACTGGTTAAAATTTTTGGTGGTTTCTTGTTCAGTCCATAGGCCTACATCATGTGGCAAACCGGTGAGCATGTGGCTCTATTAGTATAGGAGATACCTGAAAACATATCACACTTTTCATCATAGTGCTTTTACCAATGCATAAAATGCATGGAGAAGTCATTTCGAATGACTGGTCCTCAGTGTTGTGAGAACGATGACTGGTTAAAATTTTTGGTGGTTTCTTGTTCAGTCCATAGGCCTACATCATGTGGCAAACCGGTGAGCATGTGGCTCTATTAGTATAGGAGATACCTGAAAACATATCACACTTTTCATCATAGTGCTTTTACCAATGCATAAAATGCATGGAGAAGTCATTTCGAATGACTGGTCCTCAGTGTTGTGAGAACAATGACTGGTTAAAATTTTTGGTGGTTTCTTGTTCAGTCCATAGGCCTACATCATGTGGCAAACCGGTGAGCATGTGGCTCTATTAGTATAGGAGATACCTGAAAACATATCACACTTTTCATCATAGTGCTTTTACCAATGCAGAAAATGCATGGAGAAGTCATTTCGAATGACTGGTCCTCAGTGTTGTGAGAACGATGACTGGTTAAAATTTTTGGTGGTTTCTTGTTCAGTCCATAGGCCTACATCATGTGGCAAACCGGTGAGCATGTGGCTCTATTAGTATAGGAGATACCTGAAAACATATCACACTTTTCATCATAGTGCTTTTACCAATGCATAAAATGCATGGAGAAGTCATTTCGAATGACTGGTCCTCAGTGTTGTGAGAACGATGACTGGTTAAAATTTTTGGTGGTTTCTTGTTCAGTCCATAGGCCTACATCATGTGGCAAACCGGTGAGCATGTGGCTCTATTAGTATAGGAGATACCTGAAAACATATCACACTTTTCATCATAGTGCTTTTACCAATGCATAAAATGCATGGAGAAGTCATTTCGAATGACTGGTCCTCAGTGTTGTGAGAACGATGACTGGTTAAAATTTTGGTGGTTTCTTGTTCAGTCCATAGGCCTACATCATGTGGCAAACCGGTGAGCATGTGGCTCTATTAGTATAGGAGATACCTGAAAACATATCACACTTTTCATCATAGTGCTTTTACCAATGCATAAAATGCATGGAGAAGTCAATTCGAATGACTGGCCCTCAGTGTTGTGAGAATGATGACTGGTTAAAATTTTTGGTGGTTTCTTGTTCAGTCCATGGGCCTACATCATGTGGCAAACCGGTGAGCATGTGACTCTATTAGTATAGGAGATACCTGAAAACATATCACACTTTTCATCATAGTGCTTTTACCAATGCATAAAATGCATTGAGAAGTCATTTCAAATGACTGGTCCTCAGTGTTGTGAGAACGATGACTGGTTAACATTTTTGGTGGTTTCTTGTTCAATCCATGGGCCTACATCATGTGGCAAACCGGTGAGCATGTGGCTCTATTAGTATAGGAGATACCTGAAAACATATCACACTTTTCATCATAGTGCTTTTACCAATGCATAAAATGCATGGAGAAGTCATTTCGAATGACTGGTCCTCAGTGTTGTGAGAACGATGACTGGTTAAAATTTTTGGTGGTTTCTTGTTCAGTCCATAGGCCTACATCATGTGGCAAACCGGTGAGAATGTGGCTCTATTAGTATAGGAGATACCTGAAAACATATCACACTTTTCATCATAGTGCTTTTACCAATGCATAAAATGCATGGAGAAGTCATTTCGAATGACTGGTCCTCAGTGTTGTGAGAACGATGACTGGTTAAAATTTTTGGTGGTTTCTTGTTCAGTCCATAGGCCTACATCATGTGGCAAACCGGTGAGCATGTGGCTCTATTAGTATAGGAGATACCTGAAAACATATCACACTTTTCATCATAGTGCTTTTACCAATGCATAAAATGCATGGAGAAGTCATTTCGAATGACTGGTCCTCAGTGTTGTGAGAATGATGACTGGTTAAAATTTTTGGTGGTTTCTTGTTCAGTCCATAGGCCTACATCATGTGGCAAACCGGTGAGCATGTGGCTCTATTAGTATAGGAGATACCTGAAAACATATCACACTTTTCATCATAGTGCTTTTACCAATGCATAAAATGCATGGAGAAGTCATTTCGAATGACTGGTCCTCAGTGTTGTGAGAACGATGACTGGTTAAAATTTTTGGTGGTTTCTTGTTCAGTCCATAGGCCTACATCATGTGGCAAACCGGTGAGCATGTGGCTCTATTAGGATAGGAGATACCTGAAAACATATCACACTTTTCATCATAGTGCTTTTACCAATGCATAAAATGCATGGAGAAGTCATTTCGAATGACTGGTCCTCAGTGTTGTGAGAACAATGACTGGTTAAAATTTTTGGTGGTTTCTTGTTCAGTCCATAGGCCTACATCATGTGGCAAACCGGTGAGCATGTGGCTCTATTAGTATAGGAGATACCTGAAAACATATCACACTTTTCATCATAGTGCTTTTACCAATGCAGAAAATGCATGGAGAAGTCATTTCGAATGACTGGTCCTCAGTGTTGTGAGAACGATGACTGGTTAAAATTTTTGGTGGTTTCTTGTTCAGTCCATAGGCCTACATCATGTGGCAAACCGGTGAGCATGTGGCTCTATTAGTATAGGAGATACCTGAAAACATATCACACTTTTCATCATAGTGCTTTTACCAATGCATAAAATGCATGGAGAAGTCATTTCGAATGACTGGTCCTCAGTGTTGTGAGAACGATGACTGGTTAAAATTTTTGGTGGTTTCTTGTTCAGTCCATAGGCCTACATCATGTGGCAAACCGGTGAGCATGTGGCTCTATTAGTATAGGAGATACCTGAAAACATATCACACTTTTCATCATAGTGCTTTTACCAATGCATAAAATGCATGGAGAAGTCATTTCGAATGACTGGTCCTCAGTGTTGTGAGAACGATGACTGGTTAAAATTTTGGTGGTTTCTTGTTCAGTCCATAGGCCTACATCATGTGGCAAACCGGTGAGCATGTGGCTCTATTAGTATAGGAGATACCTGAAAACATATCACACTTTTCATCATAGTGCTTTTACCAATGCATAAAATGCATGGAGAAGTCAATTCGAATGACTGGCCCTCAGTGTTGTGAGAATGATGACTGGTTAAAATTTTTGGTGGTTTCTTGTTCAGTCCATGGGCCTACATCATGTGGCAAACCGGTGAGCATGTGACTCTATTAGTATAGGAGATACCTGAAAACATATCACACTTTTCATCATAGTGCTTTTACCAATGCATAAAATGCATTGAGAAGTCATTTCAAATGACTGGTCCTCAGTGTTGTGAGAACGATGACTGGTTAACATTTTTGGTGGTTTCTTGTTCAGTCCATGGGCCTACATCATGTGGCAAACCGGTGAGCATGTGGCTCTATTAGTATAGGAGATACCTGAAAACATATCACACTTTTCATCATAGTGCTTTTACCAATGCATAAAATGCATGGAGAAGTCATTTCGAATGACTGGTCCTCAGTGTTGTGAGAACGATGACTGGTTAAAATTTTTGGTGGTTTCTTGTTCAGTCCATAGGCCTACATCATGTGGCAAACCGGTGAGCATGTGGCTCTATTAGTATAGGAGATACCTGAAAACATATCACACTTTTCATCATAGTGCTTTTACCAATGCATAAAATGCATGGAGAAGTCATTTCGAATGACTGGTCCTCAGTGTTGTGAGAACGATGACTGGTTAAAATTTTTGGTGGTTTCTTGTTCAGTCCATAGGCCTACATCATGTGGCAAACCGGTGAGCATGTGGCTCTATTAGTATAGGAGATACCTGAAAACATATCACACTTTTCATCATAGTGCTTTTACCAATGCATAAAATGCATGGAGAAGTCATTTCGAATGACTGGTCCTCAGTGTTGTGAGAACGATGACTGGTTAAAATTTTTGGTGGTTTCTTGTTCAGTCCATAGGCCTACATCATGTGGCAAACCGGTGAGCATGTGGCTCTATTAGTATAGGAGATACCTGAAAACATATCACACTTTTCATCATAGTGCTTTTACCAATGCATAAAATGCATGGAGAAGTCATTTCGAATGACTGGTCCTCAGTGTTGTGAGAACGATGACTGGTTAAAATTTTTGGTGGTTTCTTGTTCAGTCCATAGGCCTACATCATGTGGCAAACCGGTGAGCATGTGGCTCTATTAGTATAGGAGATACCTGAAAACATATCACACTTTTCATCATAGTGCTTTTACCAATGCATAAAATGCATGGAGAAGTCATTTCGAATGACTGGTCCTCAGTGTTGTGAGAACGATGACTGGTTAAAATTTTTGGTGGTTTCTTGTTCAGTCCATAGGCCTACATCATGTGGCAAACCGGTGAGCATGTGGCTCTATTAGTATAGGAGATACCTGAAAACATATCACACTTTTCATCATAGTGCTTTTACCAATGCATAAAATGCATGGAGAAGTCATTTCGAATGACTGGTCCTCAGTGTTGTGAGAACGATGACTGGTTAAAATTTTGGTGGTTTCTTGTTCAGTCCATAGGCCTACATCATGTGGCAAACCGGTGAGCATGTGGCTCTATTAGTATAGGAGATACCTGAAAACATATCACACTTTTCATCATAGTGCTTTTACCAATGCATAAAATGCATGGAGAAGTCAATTCGAATGACAGGTCCTCAGTGTTGTGAGAATGATGACTGGTTAAAATTTTTGGTGGTTTCTTGTTCAGTCCATGGGCCTACATCATGTGGCAAACCGGTGAGCATGTGACTCTATTAGTATAGGAGATACCTGAAAACATATCACACTTTTCATCATAGTGCTTTTACCAATGCATAAAATGCATTGAGAAGTCATTTCAAATGACTGGTCCTCAGTGTTGTGAGAACGATGACTGGTTAACATTTTTGGTGGTTTCTTGTTCAGTCCATGGGCCTACATCATGTGGCAAACCGGTGAGCATGTGGCTCTATTAGTATAGGAGATACCTGAAAACATATCACACTTTTCATCATAGTGCTTTTACCAATGCATAAAATGCATGGAGAAGTCATTTCGAATGACTGGTCCTCAGTGTTGTGAGAACGATGACTGGTTAAAATTTTTGGTGGTTTCTTGTTCAGTCCATAGGCCTACATCATGTGGCAAACCGGTGAGCATGTGGCTCTATTAGTATAGGAGATACCTGAAAACATATCACACTTTTCATCATAGTGCTTTTACCAATGCATAAAATGCATGGAGAAGTCATTTCGAATGACTGGTCCTCAGTGTTGTGAGAACGATGACTGGTTAAAATTTTTGGTGGTTTCTTGTTCAGTCCATAGGCCTACATCATGTGGCAAACCGGTGAGCATGTGGCTCTATTAGTATAGGAGATACCTGAAAACATATCACACTTTTCATCATAGTGCTTTTACCAATGCATAAAATGCATGGAGAAGTCATTTCGAATGACTGGTCCTCAGTGTTGTGAGAACGATGACTGGTTAAAATTTTTGGTGGTTTCTTGTTCAGTCCATAGGCCTACATCATGTGGCAAACCGGTGAGCATGTGGCTCTATTAGTATAGGAGATACCTGAAAACATATCACACTTTTCATCATAGTGCTTTTACCAATGCATAAAATGCATGGAGAAGTCATTTCGAATGACTGGTCCTCAGTGTTGTGAGAACGATGACTGGTTAAAATTTTTGGTGGTTTCTTGTTCAGTCCATAGGCCTACATCATGTGGCAAACCGGTGAGCATGTGGCTCTATTAGTATAGGAGATACCTGAAAACATATCACACTTTTCATCATAGTGCTTTTACCAATGCATAAAATGCATGGAGAAGTCATTTCGAATGACTGGTCCTCAGTGTTGTGAGAACGATGACTGGTTAAAATTTTTGGTGGTTTCTTGTTCAGTCCATAGGCCTACATCATGTGGCAAACCGGTGAGCATGTGGCTCTATTAGTATAGGAGATACCTGAAAACATATCACACTTTTCATCATAGTGCTTTTACCAATGCATAAAATGCATGGAGAAGTCATTTCGAATGACTGGTCCTCAGTGTTGTGAGAACGATGACTGGTTAAAATTTTTGGTGGTTTCTTGTTCAGTCCATAGGCCTACATCATGTGGCAAACCGGTGAGCATGTGGCTCTATTAGTATAGGAGATACCTGAAAACATATCACACTTTTCATCATAGTGCTTTTACCAATGCATAAAATGCATGGAGAAGTCATTTCGAATGACTGGTCCTCAGTGTTGTGAGAACGATGACTGGTTAAAATTTTTGGTGGTTTCTTGTTCAGTCCATAGGCCTACATCATGTGGCAAACCGGTGAGCATGTGGCTCTATTAGTATAGGAGATACCTGAAAACATATCACACTTTTCATCATAGTGCTTTTACCAATGCATAAAATGCATGGAGAAGTCATTTCGAATGACTGGTCCTCAGTGTTGTGAGAACGATGACTGGTTAAAATTTTGGTGGTTTCTTGTTCAGTCCATAGGCCTACATCATGTGGCAAACCGGTGAGCATGTGGCTCTATTAGTATAGGAGATACCTGAAAACATATCACACTTTTCATCATAGTGCTTTTACCAATGCATAAAATGCATGGAGAAGTCAATTCGAATGACTGGTCCTCAGTGTTGTGAGAATGATGACTGGTTAAAATTTTTGGTGGTTTCTTGTTCAGTCCATGGGCCTACATCATGTGGCAAACCGGTGAGCATGTGACTCTATTAGTATAGGAGATACCTGAAAACATATCACACTTTTCATCATAGTGCTTTTACCAATGCATAAAATGCATTGAGAAGTCATTTCAAATGACTGGTCCTCAGTGTTGTGAGAACGATGACTGGTTAACATTTTTGGTGGTTTCTTGTTCAGTCCATGGGCCTACATCATGTGGCAAACCGGTGAGCATGTGGCTCTATTAGTATAGGAGATACCTGAAAACATATCACACTTTTCATCATAGTGCTTTTACCAATGCATAAAATGCATGGAGAAGTCATTTCGAATGACTGGTCCTCAGTGTTGTGAGAACGATGACTGGTTAAAATTTTTGGTGGTTTCTTGTTCAGTCCATAGGCCTACATCATGTGGCAAACCGGTGAGCATGTGGCTCTATTAGTATAGGAGATACCTGAAAACATATCACACTTTTCATCATAGTGCTTTTACCAATGCATAAAATGCATGGAGAAGTCATTTCGAATGACTGGTCCTCAGTGTTGTGAGAACGATGACTGGTTAAAATTTTTGGTGGTTTCTTGTTCAGTCCATAGGCCTACATCATGTGGCAAACCGGTGAGCATGTGGCTCTATTAGTATAGGAGATACCTGAAAACATATCACACTTTTCATCATAGTGCTTTTACCAATGCATAAAATGCATGGAGAAGTCATTTCGAATGACTGGTCCTCAGTGTTGTGAGAACGATGACTGGTTAAAATTTTTGGTGGTTTCTTGTTCAGTCCATAGGCCTACATCATGTGGCAAACCGGTGAGCATGTGGCTCTATTAGTATAGGAGATACCTGAAAACATATCACACTTTTCATCATAGTGCTTTTACCAATGCATAAAATGCATGGAGAAGTCATTTCGAATGACTGGTCCTCAGTGTTGTGAGAACGATGACTGGTTAAAATTTTTGGTGGTTTCTTGTTCAGTCCATAGGCCTACATCATGTGGCAAACCGGTGAGCATGTGGCTCTATTAGTATAGGAGATACCTGAAAACATATCACACTTTTCATCATAGTGCTTTTACCAATGCATAAAATGCATGGAGAAGTCATTTCGAATGACTGGTCCTCAGTGTTGTGAGAACGATGACTGGTTAAAATTTTTGGTGGTTTCTTGTTCAGTCCATAGGCCTACATCATGTGGCAAACCGGTGAGCATGTGGCTCTATTAGTATAGGAGATACCTGAAAACATATCACACTTTTCATCATAGTGCTTTTACCAATGCATAAAATGCATGGAGAAGTCATTTCGAATGACTGGTCCTCAGTGTTGTGAGAACGATGACTGGTTAAAATTTTTGGTGGTTTCTTGTTCAGTCCATAGGCCTACATCATGTGGCAAACCGGTGAGCATGTGGCTCTATTAGTATAGGAGATACCTGAAAACATATCACACTTTTCATCATAGTGCTTTTACCAATGCATAAAATGCATGGAGAAGTCATTTCGAATGACTGGTCCTCAGTGTTGTGAGAACGATGACTGGTTAAAATTTTTGGTGGTTTCTTGTTCAGTCCATAGGCCTACATCATGTGGCAAACCGGTGAGCATGTGGCTCTATTAGTATAGGAGATACCTGAAAACATATCACACTTTTCATCATAGTGCTTTTACCAATGCATAAAATGCATGGAGAAGTCATTTCGAATGACTGGTCCTCAGTGTTGTGAGAACGATGACTGGTTAAAATTTTTGGTGGTTTCTTGTTCAGTCCATAGGCCTACATCATGTGGCAAACCGGTGAGCATGTGGCTCTATTAGTATAGGAGATACCTGAAAACATATCACACTTTTCATCATAGTGCTTTTACCAATGCATAAAATACATGGAGAAGTCATTTCGAATGACTGGTCCTCAGTGTTGTGAGAACGATGACTGGTTAAAATTTTGGTGGTTTCTTGTTCAGTCCATAGGCCTACATCATGTGGCAAACCGGTGAGCATGTGGCTCTATTAGTATAGGAGATACCTGAAAACATATCACACTTTTCATCATAGTGCTTTTACCAATGCATAAAATGCATGGAGAAGTCAATTCGAATGACTGGTCCTCAGTGTTGTGAGAATGATGACTGGTTAAAATTTTTGGTGGTTTCTTGTTCAGTCCATGGGCCTACATCATGTGGCAAACCGGTGAGCATGTGACTCTATTAGTATAGGAGATACCTGAAAACATATCACACTTTTCATCATAGTGCTTTTACCAATGCATAAAATGCATTGAGAAGTCATTTCAAATGACTGGTCCTCAGTGTTGTGAGAACGATGACTGGTTAACATTTTTGGTGGTTTCTTGTTCAGTCCATGGGCCTACATCATGTGGCAAACCGGTGAGCATGTGGCTCTATTAGTATAGGAGATACCTGAAAACATATCACACTTTTCATCATAGTGCTTTTACCAATGCATAAAATGCATGGAGAAGTCATTTCGAATGACTGGTCCTCAGTGTTGTGAGAACGATGACTGGTTAAAATTTTTGGTGGTTTCTTGTTCAGTCCATAGGCCTACATCATGTGGCAAACCGGTGAGCATGTGGCTCTATTAGTATAGGAGATACCTGAAAACATATCACACTTTTCATCATAGTGCTTTTACCAATGCATAAAATGCATGGAGAAGTCATTTCGAATGACTGGTCCTCAGTGTTGTGAGAACGATGACTGGTTAAAATTTTTGGTGGTTTCTTGTTCAGTCCATAGGCCTACATCATGTGGCAAACCGGTGAGCATGTGGCTCTATTAGTATAGGAGATACCTGAAAACATATCACACTTTTCATCATAGTGCTTTTACCAATGCATAAAATGCATGGAGAAGTCATTTCGAATGACTGGTCCTCAGTGTTGTGAGAACGATGACTGGTTAAAATTTTTGGTGGTTTCTTGTTCAGTCCATAGGCCTACATCATGTGGCAAACCGGTGAGCATGTGGCTCTATTAGTATAGGAGATACCTGAAAACATATCACACTTTTCATCATAGTGCTTTTACCAATGCATAAAATGCATGGAGAAGTCATTTCGAATGACTGGTCCTCAGTGTTGTGAGAACGATGACTGGTTAAAATTTTTGGTGGTTTCTTGTTCAGTCCATAGGCCTACATCATGTGGCAAACCGGTGAGCATGTGGCTCTATTAGTATAGGAGATACCTGAAAACATATCACACTTTTCATCATAGTGCTTTTACCAATGCATAAAATGCATGGTGAAGTCATTTCGAATGACTGGTCCTCAGTGTTGTGAGAACGATGACTGGTTAAAATTTTTGGTGGTTTCTTGTTCAGTCCATAGGCCTACATCATGTGGCAAACCGGTGAGCATGTGGCTCTATTAGTATAGGAGATACCTGAAAACATATCACACTTTTCATCATAGTGCTTTTACCAATGCATAAAATGCATGGAGAAGTCATTTCGAATGACTGGTCCTCAGTGTTGTGAGAACGATGACTGGTTAAAATTTTTGGTGGTTTCTTGTTCAGTCCATATGCCTACATCATGTGGCAAACCGGTGAGCATGTGGCTCTATTAGTATAGGAGATACCTGAAAACATATCACACTTTTCATCATAGTGCTTTTACCAATGCATAAAATGCATGGAGAAGTCATTTCGAATGACTGGTCCTCAGTGTTGTGAGAACGATGACTGGTTAAAATTTTTGGTGGTTTCTTGTTCAGTCCATATGCCTACATCATGTGGCAAACCGGTGAGCATGTGGCTCTATTAGTATAGGAGATACCTGAAAACATATCACACTTTTCATCATAGTGCTTTTACCAATGCATAAAATGCATGGAGAAGTCATTTCGAATGACTGGTCCTCAGTGTTGTGAGAATGATGACTGGTTAAAATTTTTGGTGGTTTCTTGTTCAGTCCATAGGCCTACATCATGTGGCAAACCGGTGAGCATGTGGCTCTATTAGTATAGGAGATACCTGAAAACATATCACACTTTTCATCATAGTGCTTTTACCAATGCATAAAATGCATGGAGAAGTCATTTCGAATGACTGGTCCTCAGTGTTGTGAGAACGATGACTGGTTAAAATTTTTGGTCGTTTCTTGTTCAGTCCATAGGCCTACATCATGTGGCAAACCGGTGAGCATGTGGCTCTATTAGTTTAGGAGATACCTGAAAACATATCACACTTTTCATCATAGTGCTTTTACCAATGCATAAAATGCATGGAGAAGTCATTTCGAATGACTGGTCCTCAGTGTTGTGAGAACGATGACTGGTTAAAATTTTTGGTGGTTTCTTGTTCAGTCCATAGGCCTACATCATGTGGCAAACCAGTGAGCCTGTGGCTCTATTAGTATAGGAGATACCTGAAAACATATCACACTTTTCATCATAGTGCTTTTACCAATGCATAAAATGCATGGAGAAGTCATTTCGAATGACTGGTCCTCAGTGTTGTGAGAACGATGACTGGTTAAAATTTTTGGTGGTTTCTTGTTCAGTCCATAGGCCTACATCATGTGGCAAACCGGTGAGCATGTGGCTCTATTAGTATAGGAGATACCTGAAAACATATCACACTTTTCATCATAGTGCTTTTACCAATGCATAAAATGCATGGAGAAGTCATTTCGAATGACTGGTCCTCAGTGTTGTGAGAACGATGACTGGTTAAAATTTTTGGTCGTTTCTTGTTCAGTCCATAGGCCTACATCATGTGGCAAACCGGTGAGCATGTGGCTCTATTAGTTTAGGAGATACCTGAAAACATATCACACTTTTCATCATAGTGCTTTTACCAATGCATAAAATGCATGGAGAAGTCATTTCGAATGACTGGTCCTCAGTGTTGTGAGAACGATGACTGGTTAAAATTTTTGGTGGTTTCTTGTTCAGTCCATAGGCCTACATCATGTGGCAAACCGGTGAGCATGTGGCTCTATTAGTATAGGAGATACCTGAAAACATATCACACTTTTCATCATAGTGCTTTTACCAATGTATAAAATGCATGGAGAAGTCATTTCGAATGACTGGTCCTCAGTGTTGTGAGAACGATGACTGGTTAAAATTTTTGGTGGTTTCTTGTTCAGTCCATAGGCCTACATCATGTGGCAAACCGGTGAGCATGTGGCTCTATTAGTATAGGAGATACCTGAAAACATATCACACTTTTCATCATAGTGCTTTTACCAATGCATAAAATGCATGGAGAAGTCATTTCGAATGACTGGTCCTCAGTGTTGTGAGAACGATGACTGGTTAAAATTTTTGGTGGTTTCTTGTTCAGTCCATGGGCCTACATCATGTGGCAAACCGGTGAGCATGTGGCTCTATTAGTATAGGAGATACCTGAAAACATATCACACTTTTCATCATAGTGCTTTTACCAATGCATAAAATGCATGGAGAAGTCATTTCGAATGACTGGTCCTCAGTGTTGTGAGAACGATGACTGGTTAAAATTTTTGGTGGTTTCTTGTTCAGTCCATAGGCCTACATCATGTGGCAAACCGGTGAGCATGTGGCTCTATTAGTATAGGAGATACCTGAAAACATATCACACTTTTCATCATAGTGCTTTTACCAATGCAGAAAATGCATGGAGAAGTCATTTCGAATGACTGGTCCTCAGTGTTGTGAGAACGATGACTGGTTAAAATTTTTGGTGGTTTCTTGTTCAGTCCATAGGCCTACATCATGTGGCAAACCGGTGAGCATGTGGCTCTATTAGTATAGGAGATACCTGAAAACATATCACACTTTTCATCATAGTGCTTTTACCAATGCAGAAAATGCATGGAGAAGTCATTTCGAATGACTGGTCCTCAGTGTTGTGAGAACGATGACTGGTTAAAATTTTTGGTGGTTTCTTGTTCAGTCGATAGGCCTACATCATGTGGCAAACCGGTGAGCATGTGGCTCTATTAGTATAGGAGATACCTGAAAACATATCACACTTTTCATCATAGTGCTTTTACCAATGCATAAAATGCATGGAGAAGTCATTTCGAATGACTGGTCCTCAGTGTTGTGAGAACGATGACTGGTTAAAATTTTTGGTGGTTTCTTGTTCAGTCCATAGGCCTACATCATGTGGCAAACCGGTGAGCATGTGGCTCTATTAGTATAGGAGATACCTGAAAACATATCACACTTTTCATCATAGTGCTTTTACCAATGCATAAAATGCATGGAGAAGTAATTTCGAATGACTGGTCCTCAGTGTTGTGAGAACGATGACTGGTTAAAATTTTGGTGGTTTCTTGTTCAGTCCATAGGCCTACATCATGTGGCAAACCGGTGAGCATGTGGCTCTATTAGTATAGGAGATACCTGAAAACATATCACACTTTTCATCATAGTGCTTTTACCAATGCATAAAATGCATGGAGAAGTCAATTCGAATGACTGGTCCTCAGTGTTGTGAGAACGATGACTGGTTAAAATTTTTGGTGGTTTCTTGTTCAGTCCATGGGCCTACATCATGTGGCAAACCGGTGAGCATGTGACTCTATTAGTATAGGAGATACCTGAAAACATATCACACTTTTCATCATAGTGCTTTTACCAATGCATAAAATGCATGGAGAAGTCATTTCGAATGACTGGTCCTCAGTGTTGTGAGAACGATGACTGGTTAAAATTTTTGGTGGTTTCTTGTTCAGTCCATGGGCCTACATCATGTGGCAAACCGGTGAGCATGTGGCTCTATTAGTATAGAAGATACCTGAAAACATATCACACTTTTCATCATAGTGCTTTTACCAATGCATAAAATGCATGGAGAAGTCATTTCGAATGACTGGTCCTCAGTGTTGTGAGAACGATGACTGGTTAAAATTTTTGGTGGTTTCTTGTTCAGTCCATAGGCCTACATCATGTGGCAAACCGGTGAGCATGTGGCTCTATTAGTATAGGAGATACCTGAAAACATATCACACTTTTCATCATAGTGCTTTTACCAATGCATAAAATGCATGGAGAAGTCATTTCGAATGACTGGTCCTCAGTGTTGTGAGAACGATGACTGGTTAAAATTTTTGGTGGTTTCTTGTTCAGTCCATAGGCCTACATCATGTGGCAAACCGGTGAGCATGTGGCTCTATTAGTATAGGAGATACCTGAAAACATATCACACTTTTCATCATAGTGCTTTTACCAATGCATAAAATGCATGGAGAAGTCATTTCGAATGACTGGTCCTCAGTGTTGTGAGAACGATGACTGGTTAAAATTTTTGGTGGTTTCTTGTTCAGTCCATAGGCCTACATCATGTGGCAAACCGGTGAGCATGTGGCTCTATTAGTATAGGAGATACCTGAAAACATATCACACTTTTCATCATAGTGCTTTTACCAATGCATAAAATGCATGGAGAAGTCATTTCGAATGACTGGTCCTCAGTGTTGTGAGAACGATGACTGGTTAAAATTTTTGGTGGTTTCTTGTTCAGTCCATAGGCCTACATCATGTGGCAAACCGGTGAGCATGTGGCTCTATTAGTATAGGAGATACCTGAAAACATATCACACTTTTCATTATAGTGCTTTTACCAATGCAGAAAATGCATGGAGAAGTCATTTCGAATGACTGGTCCTCAGTGTTGTGAGAACGATGACTGGTTAAAATTTTTGGTGGTTTCTTGTTCAGTCCATAGGCCTACATCATGTGGCAAACCGGTGAGCATGTGGCTCTATTAGTATAGGAGATACCTGAAAACATATCACACTTTTCATCATAGTGCTTTTACCAATGCATAAAATGCATGGAGAAGTCATTTCGAATGACTGGTCCTCAGTGTTGTGAGAACGATGACTGGTTAAAATTTTTGGTGGTTTCTTGTTCAGTCCATAGGCCTACATCATGTGGCAAACCGGTGAGCATGTGGCTCTATTAGTATAGGAGATACCTGAAAACATATCACACTTTTCATCATAGTGCTTTTACCAATGCATAAAATGCATGGAGAAGTCATTTCGAATGACTGGTCCTCAGTGTTGTGAGAACGATGATTGGTTAAAATTTTGGTGGTTTCTTGTTCAGTCCATAGGCCTACATCATGTGGCAAACCGGTGAGCATGTGGCTCTATTAGTATAGGAGATACCTGAAAACATATCACACTTTTCATCATAGTGCTTTTACCAATGCATAAAATGCATGGAGAAGTCAATTCGAATGACTGGTCCTCAGTGTTGTGAGAACGATGACTGGTTAAAATTTTTGGTGGTTTCTTGTTCAGTCCATGGGCCTACATCATGTGGCAAACCGGTGAGCATGTGACTCTATTAGTATAGGAGATACCTGAAAACATATCACACTTTTCATCATAGTGCTTTTACCAATGCATAAAATGCATGGAGAAGTCATTTCGAATGACTGGTCCTCAGTGTTGTGAGAACGATGACTGGTTAAAATTTTTGGTGGTTTCTTGTTCAGTCCATGGGCCTACATCATGTGGCAAACCGGTGAGCATGTGGCTCTATTAGTATAGGAGATACCTGAAAACATATCACACTTTTCATCATAGTGCTTTTACCAATGCATAAAATGCATGGAGAAGTCATTTCGAATGACTGGTCCTCAGTGTTGTGAGAACGATGACTGGTTAAAATTTTTGGTGGTTTCTTGTTCAGTCCATAGGCCTACATCATGTGGCAAACCGGTGAGCATGTGGCTCTATTAGTATAGGAGATACCTGAAAACATATCACACTTTTCATCATAGTGCTTTTACCAATGCATAAAATGCATGGAGAAGTCATTTCGAATGACTGGTCCTCAGTGTTGTGAGAACGATGACTGGTTAAAATTTTTGGTGTTTTCTTGTTCAGTCCATAGGCCTACATCATGTGGCAAACCGGTGAGCATGTGGCTCTATTAGTATAGGAGATACCTGAAAACATATCACACTTTTCATCATAGTGCTTTTACCAATGCATAAAATGCATGGAGAAGTCATTTCGAATGACTGGTCCTCAGTGTTGTGAGAACGATGACTGGTTAAAACTTTTGGTGGTTTCTTGTTCATTCCATAGGCCTACATCATGTGGCAAACCGGTGAGAATGTGGCTCTATTAGTATAGGAGATACCTGAAAACATATCACACTTTTCATCATAGTGCTTTTACCAATGCATAAAATGCATGGAGAAGTCATTTCGAATGACTGGTCCTCAGTGTTGTGAGAACGATGACTGGTTAAAATTTTTGGTGGTTTCTTGTTCAGTCCATAGGCCTACATCATGTGGCAAACCGGTGAGCATGTGGCTCTATTAGTATAGGAGATACCTGAAAACATATCACACTTTTCATCATAGTGCTTTTACCAATGCATAAAATGCATGGAGAAGTCATTTCGAATGACTGGTCCTCAGTGTTGTGAGAACGATGACTGGTTAAAATTTTTGGTGGTTTCTTGTTCAGTCCATAGGCCTACATCATGTGGCAAACCGGTGAGCATGTGGCTCTATTAGTATAGGAGATACCTGAAAACATATCACACTTTTCATCATAGTGCTTTTACCAATGCATAAAATGCATGGAGAAGTCATTTCGAATGACTGGTCCTCAGTGTTGTGAGAACGATGACTGGTTAAAATTTTTGGTGGTTTCTTGTTCAGTCCATAGGCCTACATCATGTGGCAAACCGGTGAGCATGTGGCTCTATTAGTATAGGAGATACCTGAAAACATATCACACTTTTCATCATAGTGCTTTTACCAATGCATAAAATGCATGGAGAAGTCATTTCGAATGACTGGTCCTCAGTGTTGTGAGAACGATGACTGGTTAAAATTTTTGGTGGTTTCTTGTTCAGTCCATAGGCCTACATCATGTGTCAAACCGGTGAGCATGTGGCTCTATTAGTATAGGAGATACCTGAAAACATATCACACTTTTCATCATAGTGCTTTTACCAATGCATAAAATGCATGGAGAAGTCATTTCGAATGACTGGTCCTCAGTGTTGTGAGAACGATGACTGGTTAAAATTTTTGGTGGTTTCTTGTTCAGTCCATAGGCCTACATCATGTGGCAAACCGGTGAGCATGTGGCTCTATTAGTATAGGAGATACCTGAAAACATATCACACTTTTCATCATAGTGCTTTTACCAATGCATAAAATGCATGGAGAAGTCATTTCGAATGACTGGTCCTCAGTGTTGTGAGAACGATGACTGGTTAAAATTTTTGGTGGTTTCTTGTTCAGTCCATAGGCCTACATCATGTGGCAAACCGGTGAGCATGTGGCTCTATTAGTATAGGAGATACCTGAAAACATATCACACTTTTCATCATAGTGCTTTTACCAATGCATAAAATGCATGGAGAAGTCATTTCGAATGGCTGGTCCTCAGTGTTGTGAGAACGATGACTGGTTAAAATTTTTGGTGGTTTCTTGTTCAGTCCATAGGCCTACATCATGTGGCAAACCGGTGAGCATGTGGCTCTATTAGTATAGGAGATACCTGAAAACATATCACACTTTTCATCATAGTGCTTTTACCAATGCATAAAATGCATGGAGAAGTCATTTCGAATGACTGGTCCTCAGTGTTGTGAGAACGATGACTGGTTAAAATTTTTGGTGGTTTCTTGTTCAGTCCATAGGCCTACATCATGTGGCAAACCGGTGAGCATGTGGCTCTATTAGTATAGGAGATACCTGAAAACATATCACACTTTTCATCATAGTGCTTTTACCAATGCATAAAATGCATGGAGAAGTCATTTCGAATGACTGGTCCTCAGTGTTGTGAGAACAATGACTGGTTAACATTTTTGGTGGTTTCTTGTTCAGTCCATAGGCCTACATCATGTGGCAAACCGGTGAGCATGTGGCTCTATTAGTATAGGAGATACCTGAAAACATATCACACTTTTCATCATAGTGCTTTTACCAATGCATAAAATGCATGGAGAAGTCATTTCGAATGACTGGTCCTCAGTGTTGTGAGAACGATGACTGGTTAAAATTTTTGGTGGTTTCTTGTTCAGTCCATAGGCCTACATCATGTGGCAAACCGGTGAGCATGTGGCTCTATTAGTATAGGAGATACCTGAAAACATATCACACTTTTCATCATAGTGCTTTTACCAATGCATAAAATGCATGGAGAAGTCATTTCGAATGACTGGTCCTCAGTGTTGTGAGAACGATGACTGGTTAAAATTTTTGGTGGTTTCTTGTTCAGTCCATAGGCCTACATCATGTGGCAAACCGGTGAGCATGTGGCTCTATTAGTATAGGAGATACCTGAAAACATATCACACTTTTCATCATAGTGCTTTTACCAATGCATAAAATGCATGGAGAAGTCATTTCGAATGACTGGTCCTCAGTGTTGTGAGAACGATGACTGGTTAAAATTTTTGGTGGTTTCTTGTTCAGTCCATAGGCCTACATCATGTGGCAAACCGGTGAGCATGTGGCTCTATTAGTATAGGAGATACCTGAAAACATATCACACTTTTCATCATAGTGCTTTTACCAATGCATAAAATGCATGGAGAAGTCATTTCGAATGACTGGTCCTCAGTGTTGTGAGAACGATGACTGGTTAAAATTTTTGGTGGTTTCTTGTTCAGTCCATAGGCCTACATCATGTGGCAAACCGGTGAGCATGTGGCTCTATTAGTATAGGAGATACCTGAAAACATATCACACTTTTCATCATAGTGCTTTTACCAATGCATAAAATGCATGGAGAAGTCTTTTCGAATGACTGGTCCTCAGTGTTGTGAGAACGATGACTGGTTAAAATTTTTGGTGGTTTCTTGTTCAGTCCATAGGCCTACATCATGTGGCAAACCGGTGAGCATGTGGCTCTATTAGTATAGGAGATACCTGAAAACATTTCACACTTTTCATCATAGTGCTTTTACCAATGCATAAAATGCATGGAGAAGTCATTTCGAATGACTGGTCCTTAGTGTTGTGAGAACGATGACTGGTTAAAATTTTTGGTGGTTTCTTGTTCAGTCCATAGGCCTACATCATGTGGCAAACCGGTGAGCATGTGGCTCTATTAGTATAGGAGATACCTGAAAACATATCACACTTTTCATCATAGTGCTTTTACCAATGCATAAAATGCATGGAGAAGTCATTTCGAATGACTGGTCCTCAGTGTTGTGAGAACGATGACTGGTTAAAATTTTTGGTGGTTTCTTGTTCAGTCCATAGGCCTACATCATGTGGCAAACCGGTGAGCATGTGGCTCTATTAGTATAGGAGATACCTGAAAACATATCACACTTTTCATCATAGTGCTTTTACCAATGCATAAAATGCATGGAGAAGTCATTTCGAATGACTGGTCCTCAGTGTTGTGAGAACGATGACTGGTTAAAATTTTTGGTGGTTTCTTGTTCAGTCCATAGGCCTACATCATGTGGCATTTCAAAAAACCTGATCTGCACATCCAAACATAGACACAGTGTGAACAGGTGCTGAACCCAGAGTCGCCAACTCGTATATATTTAAGTAAATAGGGCAGCACACTGCAGCGCCAAAACATGCAAACTTGAAAACACAAAATTTGAACTGCATTACTGCACTGAAAATATGAAAAATGAGAGCTTTTAGCGCATAAAAATGGCCAATTTTATGTGTACCTCGTAGCCACGATAAGGCATCTCTCTTATACGAGGCCCTACGCTTGACCTACCTCTCTGAGAATAAACGTCTCCATCTGAATGGGTACATGTGAAACCTCTCCTTGGACTCAAATTCTCTCTCACTGTGGAGGGGTATTGGACCTATTATAATTAAAACACCTGAAGCTAGGAGGCGGGGAGTGCACGATCAGAAGGCTAGAGAATACATTTCAAAAAACCTGATCTGCACATCCAAACATAGACACAGTGTGAACAGGTGCTGAACCCAGAGTCGCCAACTCGTATATATTTAAGTAAATAGGGCAGCACACTGCAGCGCCAAAACATGCAAACTTGAAAACACAAAATTTGAACTGCATTACTGCACTGAAAATATGAAAAATGAGAGCTTTTAGCGCATAAAAATGGCCAATTTTATGTGTACCTCGTAGCCACGATAAGGCATCTCTCTTATACGAGGCCCTACGCTTGACCTACCTCTCTGAGAATAAACGTCTCCATCTGAATGGGTACATGTGAAACCTCTCCTTGGACTCAAATTCTCTCTCACTGTGGAGGGGTATTGGACCTATTATAATTAAAACACCTGAAGCTAGGAGGCGGGGAGTGCACGATCAGAAGGCTAGAGAATACATTTCAAAAAACCTGATCTGCACATCCAAACATAGACACAGTGTGAACAGGTGCTGAACCCAGAGTCGCCAACTCGTATATATTTAAGTAAATAGGGCAGCACACTGCAGCGCCAAAACATGCAAACTTGAAAACACAAAATTTGAACTGCATTACTGCACTGAAAATATGAAAAATGAGAGCTTTTAGCGCATAAAAATGGCCAATTTTATGTGTACCTCGTAGCCACGATAAGGCATCTCTCTTATACGAGGCCCTACGCTTGACCTACCTCTCTGAGAATAAACGTCTCCATCTGAATGGGTACATGTGAAACCTCTCCTTGGACTCAAATTCTCTCTCACTGTGGAGGGGTATTGGACCTATTATAATTAAAACACCTGAAGCTAGGAGGCGGGGAGTGCACGATCAGAAGGCTAGAGAATACATTTCAAAAAACCTGATCTGCACATCCAAACATAGACACAGTGTGAACAGGTGCTGAACCCAGAGTCGCCAACTCGTATATATTTAAGTAAATAGGGCAGCACACTGCAGCGCCAAAACATGCAAACTTGAAAACACAAAATTTGAACTGCATTACTGCACTGAAAATATGAAAAATGAGAGCTTTTAGCGCATAAAAATGGCCAATTTTATGTGTACCTCGTAGCCACGATAAGGCATCTCTCTTATACGAGGCCCTACGCTTGACCTACCTCTCTGAGAATAAACGTCTCCATCTGAATGGGTACATGTGAAACCTCTCCTTGGACTCAAATTCTCTCTCACTGTGGAGGGGTATTGGACCTATTATAATTAAAACACCTGAAGCTAGGAGGCGGGGAGTGCACGATCAGAAGGCTAGAGAATACATTTCAAAAAACCTGATCTGCACATCCAAACATAGACACAGTGTGAACAGGTGCTGAACCCAGAGTCGCCAACTCGTATATATTTAAGTAAATAGGGCAGCACACTGCAGCGCCAAAACATGCAAACTTGAAAACACAAAATTTGAACTGCATTACTGCACTGAAAATATGAAAAATGAGAGCTTTTAGCGCATAAAAATGGCCAATTTTATGTGTACCTCGTAGCCACGATAAGGCATCTCTCTTATACGAGGCCCTACGCTTGACCTACCTCTCTGAGAATAAACGTCTCCATCTGAATGGGTACATGTGAAACCTCTCCTTGGACTCAAATTCTCTCTCACTGTGGAGGGGTATTGGACCTATTATAATTAAAACACCTGAAGCTAGGAGGCGGGGAGTGCACGATCAGAAGGCTAGAGAATACATTTCAAAAAACCTGATCTGCACATCCAAACATAGACACAGTGTGAACAGGTGCTGAACCCAGAGTCGCCAACTCGTATATATTTAAGTAAATAGGGCAGCACACTGCAGCGCCAAAACATGCAAACTTGAAAACACAAAATTTGAACTGCATTACTGCACTGAAAATATGAAAAATGAGAGCTTTTAGCGCATAAAAATGGCCAATTTTATGTGTACCTCGTAGCCACGATAAGGCATGTCTCTTATACGAGGCCCTACGCTTGACCTACCTCTCTGAGAATAAACGTCTCCATCTGAATGGGTACATGTGAAACCTCTCCTTGGACTCAAATTCTCTCTCACTGTGGAGGGGTATTGGACCTATTATAATTAAAACACCTGAAGCTAGGAGGCGGGGAGTGCACGATCAGAAGGCTAGAGAATACATTTCAAAAAACCTGATCTGCACATCCAAACATAGACACAGTGTGAACAGGTGCTGAACCCAGAGTCGCCAACTCGTATATATTTAAGTAAATAGGGCAGCACACTGCAGCGCCAAAACATGCAAACTTGAAAACACAAAATTTGAACTGCATTACTGCACTGAAAATATGAAAAATGAGAGCTTTTAGCGCATAAAAATGGCCAATTTTATGTGTACCTCGTAGCCACGATAAGGCATCTCTCTTATACGAGGCCCTACGCTTGACCTACCTCTCTGAGAATAAACGTCTCCATCTGAATGGGTACATGTGAAACCTCTCCTTGGACTCAAATTCTCTCTCACTGTGGAGGGGTATTGGACCTATTATAATTAAAACACCTGAAGCTAGGAGGCGGGGAGTGCACGATCAGAAGGCTAGAGAATACATTTCAAAAAACCTGATCTGCACATCCAAACATAGACACAGTGTGAACAGGTGCTGAACCCAGAGTCGCCAACTCGTATATATTTAAGTAAATAGGGCAGCACACTGCAGCGCCAAAACATGCAAACTTGAAAACACAAAATTTGAACTGCATTACTGCACTGAAAATATGAAAAATGAGAGCTTTTAGCGCATAAAAATGGCCAATTTTATGTGTACCTCGTAGCCACGATAAGGCATCTCTCTTATACGAGGCCCTACGCTTGACCTACCTCTCTGAGAATAAACGTCTCCATCTGAATGGGTACATGTGAAACCTCTCCTTGGACTCAAATTCTCTCTCACTGTGGAGGGGTATTGGACCTATTATAATTAAAACACCTGAAGCTAGGAGGCGGGGAGTGCACGATCAGAAGGCTAGAGAATACATTTCAAAAAACCTGATCTGCACATCCAAACATAGACACAGTGTGAACAGGTGCTGAACCCAGAGTCGCCAACTCGTATATATTTAAGTAAATAGGGCAGCACACTGCAGCGCCAAAACATGCAAACTTGAAAACACAAAATTTGAACTGCATTACTGCACTGAAAATATGAAAAATGAGAGCTTTTAGCGCATAAAAATGGCCAATTTTATGTGTACCTCGTAGCCACGATAAGGCATCTCTCTTATACGAGGCCCTACGCTTGACCTACCTCTCTGAGAATAAACGTCTCCATCTGAATGGGTACATGTGAAACCTCTCCTTGGACTCAAATTCTCTCTCACTGTGGAGGGGTATTGGACCTATTATAATTAAAACACCTGAAGCTAGGAGGCGGGGAGTGCACGATCAGAAGGCTAGAGAATACATTTCAAAAAACCTGATGTGCACATCCAAACATAGACACAGTGTGAACAGGTGCTGAACCCAGAGTCGCCAACTCGTATATATTTAAGTAAATAGGGCAGCAAACTGCAGCGCCAAAACATGCAAACTTGAAAACACAAAATTTGAACTGCATTACTGCACTGAAAATATGAAAAATGAGAGCTTTTAGCGCATAAAAATGGCCAATTTTATGTGTACCTCGTAGCCACGATAAGGCATCTCTCTTATACGAGGCCCTACGCTTGACCTACCTCTCTGAGAATAAACGTCTCCATCTGAATGGGTACATGTGAAACCTCTCCTTGGACTCAAATTCTCTCTCACTGTGGAGGGGTATTGGACCTATTATAATTAAAACACCTGAAGCTAGGAGGCGGGGAGTGCACGATCAGAAGGCTAGAGAATACATTTCAAAAAACCTGATCTGCACATCCAAACATAGACACAGTGTGAACAGGTGCTGAACCCAGAGTCGCCAACTCGTATATATTTAAGTAAATAGGGCAGCACACTGCAGCGCCAAAACATGCAAACTTGAAAACACAAAATTTGAACTGCATTACTGCACTGAAAATATGAAAAATGAGAGCTTTTAGCGCATAAAAATGGCCAATTTTATGTGTACCTCGTAGCCACGATAAGGCATCTCTCTTATACGAGGCCCTACGCTTGACCTACCTCTCTGAGAATAAACGTCTCCATCTGAATGGGTACATGTGAAACCTCTCCTTGGACTCAAATTCTCTCTCACTGTGGAGGGGTATTGGACCTATTATAATTAAAACACCTGAAGCTAGGAGGCGGGGAGTGCACGATCAGAAGGCTAGAGAATACATTTCAAAAAACCTGATCTGCACATCCAAACATAGACACAGTGTGAACAGGTGCTGAACCCAGAGTCGCCAACTCGTATATATTTAAGTAAATAGGGCAGCACACTGCAGCGCCAAAACATGCAAACTTGAAAACACAAAATTTGAACTGCATTACTGCACTGAAAATATGAAAAATGAGAGCTTTTAGCGCATAAAAATGGCCAATTTTATGTGTACCTCGTAGCCACGATAAGGCATCTCTCTTATACGAGGCCCTACGCTTGACCTACCTCTCTGAGAATAAACGTCTCCATCTGAATGGGTACATGTGAAACCTCTCCTTGGACTCAAATTCTCTCTCACTGTGGAGGGGTATTGGACCTATTATAGTTAAAACACCTGAAGCTAGGAGGCGGGGAGTGCACGATCAGAAGGCTAGAGAATACATTTCAAAAAACCTGATCTGCACATCCAAACATAGACACAGTGTGAACAGGTGCTGAACCCAGAGTCGCCAACTCGTATATATTTAAGTAAATAGGGCAGCACACTGCAGCGCCAAAACATGCAAACTTGAAAACACAAAATTTGAACTGCATTACTGCACTGAAAATATGAAAAATGAGAGCTTTTAGCGCATAAAAATGGCCAATTTTATGTGTACCTCGTAGCCACGATAAGGCATCTCTCTTATACGAGGCCCTACGCTTGACCTACCTCTCTGAGAATAAACGTCTCCATCTGAATGGGTACATGTGAAACCTCTCCTTGGACTCAAATTCTCTCTCACTGTGGAGGGGTATTGGACCTATTATAATTAAAACACCTGAAGCTAGGAGGCGGGGAGTGCACGATCAGAAGGCTAGAGAATACATTTCAAAAAACCTGATCTGCACATCCAAACATAGACACAGTGTGAACAGGTGCTGAACCCAGAGTCGCCAACTCGTATATATTTAAGTAAATAGGGCAGCACACTGCAGCGCCAAAACATGCAAACTTGAAAACACAAAATTTGAACTGCATTACTGCACTGAAAATATGAAAAATGAGAGCTTTTAGCGCATAAAAATGGCCAATTTTATGTGTACCTCGTAGCCACGATAAGGCATCTCTCTTATACGAGGCCCTACGCTTGACCTACCTCTCTGAGAATAAACGTCTCCATCTGAATGGGTACATGTGAAACCTCTCCTTGGACTCAAATTCTCTCTCACTGTGGAGGGGTATTGGACCTATTATAATTAAAACACCTGAAGCTAGGAGGCGGGGAGTGCACGATCAGAAGGCTAGAGAATACATTTCAAAAAACCTGATCTGCACATCCAAACATAGACACAGTGTGAACAGGTGCTGAACCCAGAGTCGCCAACTCGTATATATTTAAGTAAATAGGGCAGCACACTGCAGCGCCAAAACATGCAAACTTGAAAACACAAAATTTGAACTGCATTACTGCACTGAAAATATGAAAAATGAGAGCTTTTAGCGCATAAAAATGGCCAATTTTATGTGTACCTCGTAGCCACGATAAGGCATCTCTCTTATACGAGGCCCTACGCTTGACCTACCTCTCTGAGAATAAACGTCTCCATCTGAATGGGTACATGTGAAACCTCTCCTTGGACTCAAATTCTCTCTCACTGTGGAGGGGTATTGGACCTATTATAATTAAAACACCTGAAGCTAGGAGGCGGGGAGTGCACGATCAGAAGGCTAGAGAATACATTTCAAAAAACCTGATCTGCACATCCAAACATAGACACAGTGTGAACAGGTGCTGAACCCAGAGTCGCCAACTCGTATATATTTAAGTAAATAGGGCAGCACACTGCAGCGCCAAAACATGCAAACTTGAAAACACAAAATTTGAACTGCATTACTGCACTGAAAATATGAAAAATGAGAGCTTTTAGCGCATAAAAATGGCCAATTTTATGTGTACCTCGTAGCCACGATAAGGCATCTCTCTTATACGAGGCCCTACGCTTGACCTACCTCTCTGAGAATAAACGTCTCCATCTGAATGGGTACATGTGAAACCTCTCCTTGGACTCAAATTCTCTCTCACTGTGGAGGGGTATTGGACCTATTATAATTAAAACACCTGAAGCTAGGAGGCGGGGAGTGCACGATCAGAAGGCTAGAGAATACATTTCAAAAAACCTGATCTGCACATCCAAACATAGACACAGTGTGAACAGGTGCTGAACCCAGAGTCGCCAACTCGTATATATTTAAGTAAATAGGGCAGCACACTGCAGCGCCAAAACATGCAAACTTGAAAACACAAAATTTGAACTGCATTACTGCACTGAAAATATGAAAAATGAGAGCTTTTAGCGCATAAAAATGGCCAATTTTATGTGTACCTCGTAGCCACGATAAGGCATCTCTCTTATACGAGGCCCTACGCTTGACCTACCTCTCTGAGAATAAACGTCTCCATCTGAATGGGTACATGTGAAACCTCTCCTTGGACTCAAATTCTCTCTCACTGTGGAGGGGTATTGGACCTATTATAATTAAAACACCTGAAGCTAGGAGGCGGGGAGTGCACGATCAGAAGGCTAGAGAATACATTTCAAAAAACCTGATCTGCACATCCAAACATAGACACAGTGTGAACAGGTGCTGAACCCAGAGTCGCCAACTCGTATATATTTAAGTAAATAGGGCAGCACACTGCAGCGCCAAAACATGCAAACTTGAAAACACAAAATTTGAACTGCATTACTGCACTGAAAATATGAAAAATGAGAGCTTTTAGCGCATAAAAATGGCCAATTTTATGTGTACCTCGTAGCCACGATAAGGCATCTCTCTTATACGAGGCCCTACGCTTGACCTACCTCTCTGAGAATAAACGTCTCCATCTGAATGGGTACATGTGAAACCTCTCCTTGGACTCAAATTCTCTCTCACTGTGGAGGGGTATTGGACCTATTATAATTAAAACACCTGAAGCTAGGAGGCGGGGAGTGCACGATCAGAAGGCTAGAGAATACATTTCAAAAAACCTGATCTGCACATCCAAACATAGACACAGTGTGAACAGGTGCTGAACCCAGAGTCGCCAACTCGTATATATTTAAGTAAATAGGGCAGCACACTGCAGCGCCAAAACATGCAAACTTGAAAACACAAAATTTGAACTGCATTACTGCACTGAAAATATGAAAAATGAGAGCTTTTAGCGCATAAAAATGGCCAATTTTATGTGTACCTCGTAGCCACGATAAGGCATCTCTCTTATACGAGGCCCTACGCTTGACCTACCTCTCTGAGAATAAACGTCTCCATCTGAATGGGTACATGTGAAACCTCTCCTTGGACTCAAATTCTCTCTCACTGTGGAGGGGTATTGGACCTATTATAATTAAAACACCTGAAGCTAGGAGGCGGGGAGTGCACGATCAGAAGGCTAGAGAATACATTTCAAAAAACCTGATCTGCACATCCAAACATAGACACAGTGTGAACAGGTGCTGAACCCAGAGTCGCCAACTCGTATATATTTAAGTAAATAGGGCAGCACACTGCAGCGCCAAAACATGCAAACTTGAAAACACAAAATTTGAACTGCATTACTGCACTGAAAATATGAAAAATGAGAGCTTTTAGCGCATAAAAATGGCCAATTTTATGTGTACCTCGTAGCCACGATAAGGCATGGAGAAGTCATTTCGAATGACTGGTCCTCAGTGTTGTGAGAACGATGACTGGTTAAAATTTTTGGTGGTTTCTTGTTCAGTCCATAGGCCTACATCATGTGGCAAACCGGTGAGCATGTGGCTCTATTAGTATAGGAGATACCTGAAAACATATCACACTTTTCATCATAGTGCTTTTACCAATGCATAAAATGCATGGAGAAGTCATTTCGAATGACTGGTCCTCAGTGTTGTGAGAACGATGACTGGTTAAAATTTTTGGTGGTTTCTTGTTCAGTCCATAGGCCTACATCATGTGGCAAACCGGTGAGCATGTGCCTCTATTAGTATAGGAGATACCTGAAAACATATCACACTTTTCATCATAGTGCTTTTACCAATGCATAAAATGCATGGAGAAGTCATTTCGAATGACTGGTCCTCAGTGTTGTGAGAACGATGACTGGTTAAAATTTTTGGTGGTTTCTTGTTCAGTCCATGGGCCTACATCATGTGGCAAACCGGTGAGCATGTGGCTCTATTAGTATAGGAGATACCTGAAAACATATCACACTTTTCATCATAGTGCTTTTACCAATGCATAAAATGCATGGAGAAGTCATTTCGAATGACTGGTCCTCAGTGTTGTGAGAACGATGACTGGTTAAAATTTTTGGTGGTTTCTTGTTCAGTCCATAGGCCTACATCATGTGGCAAACCGGTGAGCATGTGGCTCTATTAGTATAGGAGATACCTGAAAACATATCACACTTTTCATCATAGTGCTTTTACCAATGCATAAAATGCATGGAGAAGTCATTTCGAATGACTGGTCCTCAGTGTTGTGAGAACGATGACTGGTTAAAATTTTTGGTGGTTTCTTGTTCAGTCCATAGGCCTACATCATGTGGCAAACCGGTGAGCATGTGGCTCTATTAGTATAGGAGATACCTGAAAACATATCACACTTTTCATTATAGTGCTTTTACCAATGCAGAAAATGCATGGAGAAGTCATTTCGAATGACTGGTCCTCAGTGTTGTGAGAACGATGACTGGTTAAAATTTTTGGTGGTTTCTTGTTCAGTCCATAGGCCTACATCATGTGGCAAACCGGTGAGCATGTGGCTCTATTAGTATAGGAGATACCTGAAAACATATCACACTTTTCATCATAGTGCATAGTGCATAGTGCATAAAATGCATGGAGAAGTCATTTCGAATGACTGGTCCTCAGTGTTGTGAGAACGATGACTGGTTAAAATTTTGGTGGTTTCTTGTTCAGTCCATAGGCCTACATCATGTGGCAAACCGGTGAGCATGTGGCTCTATTAGTATAGGAGATACCTGAAAACATATCACACTTTTCATCATAGTGCTTTTACCAATGCATAAAATGCATGGAGAAGTCATTTCGAATGACTGGTCCTCAGTGTTGTGAGAACGATGACTGGTTAAAATTTTTGGTGGTTTCTTGTTCAGTCCATGGGCCTACATCATGTGGCAAACCGGTGAGCATGTGACTCTATTAGTATAGGAGATACCTGAAAACATATCACACTTTTCATCATAGTGCTTTTACCAATGCATAAAATGCATGGAGAAGTCATTTCGAATGACTGGTCCTCAGTGTTGTGAGAACGATGACTGGTTAAAATTTTTGGTGGTTTCTTGTTCAGTCCATGGGCCTACATCATGTGGCAAACCGTTGAGCATGTGGCTCTATTAGTATAGGAGATACCTGAAAACATATCACACTTTTCATCATAGTGCTTTTACCAATGCATAAAATGCATGGAGAAGTCATTTCGAATGACTGGTCCTCAGTGTTGTGAGAACGATGACTGGTTAAAATTTTTGGTGGTTTCTTGTTCAGTCCATAGGCCTACATCATGTGGCAAACCGGTGAGCATGTGGCTCTATTAGTATAGGAGATACCTGAAAACATATCACACTTTTCATCATAGTGCTTTTACCAATGCATAAAATGCATGGAGAAGTCATTTCGAATGACTGGTCCTCAGTGTTGTGAGAACGATGACTGGTTAAAACTTTTGGTGGTTTCTTGTTCAGTCCATAGGCCTACATCATGTGGCAAACCGGTGAGAATGTGGCTCTATTAGTATAGGAGATACCTGAAAACATATCACACTTTTCATCATAGTGCTTTTACCAATGCATAAAATGCATGGAGAAGTCATTTCGAATGACTGGTCCTCAGTGTTGTGAGAACGATGACTGGTTAAAATTTTTGGTGGTTTCTTGTTCAGTCCATAGGCCTACATCATGTGGCAAACCGGTGAGCATGTGGCTCTATTAGTATAGGAGATACCTGAAAACATATCACACTTTTGCAGAATCCAACCAGAGGAGCAGCACTTTTAGACCTAATACTATCTAATAGACCTGACAGAATAACAAATCTGCAGGTGGTTGGGCATTTAGGAAATAGCGACCACAATATTGTGCAGTTTCACCTGTCTTTCACTAGGGGGACTTGTCAGGGAGTCACAAAAACATTGAACTTTAGGAAGGCAAAGTTTGAACAGCTTAGAGATGCCCTTAATCTGGTAGACTGGGACAATATCCTCAGAAATGAGAATACAGATAATAAATGGGAAATGTTTAAGAACATCCTAAATAGGCAGTGTAAGCGGTTTATACCTTGTGGGAATAAAAGGACTAGAAATAGGAAAAACCCAATGTGGCTAAACAAAGAAGTAAGACAGGCAATTAACAGTAAAAAGAAAGCATTTGCACTACTAAAGCAGGATGGCACCATTGAAGCTCTAAAAAACTATAGGGAGAAAAATACTTTATCTAAAAAACTAATTAAAGCTGCCAAAAAGGAAACAGAGAAGCACATTGCTAAGGAGAGTAAAACTAATCCCAAACTGTTCTTCAACTATATCAATAGTAAAAGAATAAAAACTGAAAATGTAGGCCCCTTAAAAAATAGTGAGGAAAGAATGGTTGTAGATGACGAGGAAAAAGCTAACATATTAAACACCTTCTTCTCCACGGTATTCACGGTGGAAAATGAAATGCTAGGTGAAATCCCAAGAAACAATGAAAACCCTATATTAAGGGTCACCAATCTAACCCAAGAAGAGGTGCGAAACCGGCTAAATAAGATTAAAATAGATAAATCTCCGGGTCCGGATGGCATACACCCACGAGTACTAAGAGAACTAAGTAATGTAATAGATAAACCATTATTTCTTATTTTTAGTGACTCTATAGCGACAGGGTCTGTTCCGCAGGACTGGCGCATAGCAAATGTGGTGCCAATATTCAAAAAGGGCTCTAAAAGTGAACCTGGAAATTATAGGCCAGTAAGTCTAACCTCTATTGTTGGTAAAATATTTGAAGGGTTTCTGAGGGATGTTATTCTGGATTATCTCAATGAGAATAACTGTTTAACTCCATATCAGCATGGGTTTATGAGAAATCGCTCCTGTCAAACCAATCTAATCAGTTTTTATGAAGAGGTAAGCTATAGACTGGACCACGGTGAGTCATTGGACGTGGTATATCTCGATTTTTCCAAAGCGTTTGATACCGTGCCGCACAAGAGGTTGGTACACAAAATGAGAATGCTTGGTCTGGGGGAAAATGTGTGTAAATGGGTTAGTAACTGGCTTAGTGATAGAAAGCAGAGGGTGGTTATAAATGGTATAGTCTCTAACTGGGTCGCTGTGACCAGTGGGGTACCGCAGGGGTCAGTATTGGGACCTGTTCTCTTCAACATATTCATTAATGATCTGGTAGAAGGTTTACACAGTAAAATATCGATATTTGCAGATGATACAAAACTATGTAAAGCAGTTAATACAAGAGAAGATAGTATTCTGCTACAGATGGATCTGGATAAGTTGGAAACTTGGGCTGAAAGGTGGCAGATGAGGTTTAACAATGATAAATGTAAGGTTATACACATGGGAAGAGGGAATCAATATCACCATTACACACTGAACGGGAAACCACTGGGTAAATCTGACAGGGAGAAGGACTTGGGGATCCTAGTTAATGATAAACTTACCTGGAGCAGCCAGTGCCAGGCAGCAGCTGCCAAGGCAAACAGGATCATGGGGTGCATTAAAAGAGGTCTGGATACACATGATGAGAGCATTATACTGCCTCTGTACAAATCCCTAGTTAGACCGCACATGGAGTACTGTGTCCAGTTTTGGGCACCGGTGCTCAGGAAGGATATAATGGAACTAGAGAGAGTACAAAGGAGGGCAACAAAATTAATAAAGGGGATGGGAGAACTACAATACCCAGATAGATTAGCGAAATTAGGATTATTTAGTCTAGAAAAAAGACGACTGAGGGGCGATCTAATAACCATGTATAAGTATATAAGGGGACAATACAAATATCTCGCTGAGGATCTGTTTATACCAAGGAAGGTGACGGGCACAAGGGGGCATTCTTTGCGTCTGGAGGAGAGAAGGTTTTTCCACCAACATAGAAGAGGATTCTTTACTATTAGGGCAGTGAGAATCTGGAATTGCTTGCCTGAGGAGGTGGTGATGGTGAACTCAGTCGAGGGGTTCGAATGACTGGTCTCAGTGGTTTTTTGAGGGGGGGGGGGGGGGGGGGGAACGATGACGGTTAAAATTTTGGTGGTTCTTGTTCATGTCCATAGGCCTACTATCATGTGGCAAACCGGTGAGCATGTGGCTCTATTAGTATAGGAGATACCTGAAAACATATCACACATGTTTCATCATAGTGCTTTTACCAATGCATAAAATGCATGGAGAAGTCATTTCGAATGACTGGTCCTCAGTGTTGTGAGAACGATGACTGGTTAAAATTTTTGGTGGTTTCTTGTTCAGTCCATAGGCCTACATCATGTGGCAAACCGGTGAGCATGTGGCTCTATTAGTATAGGAGATACCTGAAAACATATCACACTTTTCATCATAGTGCTTTTACCAATGCATAAAATGCATGGAGAAGTCATTTCGAATGACTGGTCCTCAGTGTTGTGAGAACGATGACTGGTTAAAATTTTTGGTGGTTTCTTGTTCAGTCCATAGGCCTACATCATGTGGCAAACCGGTGAGCATGTGGCTCTATTAGTATAGGAGATACCTGAAAACATATCACACTTTTCATCATAGTGCTTTTACCAATGCATAAAATGCATGGAGAAGTCATTTCGAATGACTGGTCCTCAGTGTTGTGAGAACGATGACTGGTTAAAATTTTTGGTGGTTTCTTGTTCAGTCCATAGGCCTACATCATGTGGCAAACCGGTGAGCATGTGGCTCTATTAGTATAGGAGATACCTGAAAACATATCACACTTTTCATCATAGTGCTTTTACCAATGCATAAAATGCATGGAGAAGTCATTTCGAATGACTGGTCCTCAGTGTTGTGAGAACGATGACTGGTTAAAATTTTTGGTGGTTTCTTGTTCAGTCCATAGGCCTACATCATGTGGCAAACCGGTGAGCATGTGGCTCTATTAGTATAGGAGATACCTGAAAACATTGCATAAAATGCATGGAGAAGTCATTTCGAATGACTGGTCCTCAGTGTTGTGAGAACGATGACTGGTTAAAATTTTTGGTGGTTTCTTGTTCAGTCCATAGGCCTACATCATGTGGCAAACCGGTGAGCATGTGGCTCTATTAGTATAGGAGATACCTGAAAACATATCACACTTTTCATCATAGTGCTTTTACCAATGCATAAAATGCATGGAGAAGTCATTTCGAATGACTGGTCCTCAGTGTTGTGAGAACGATGACTGGTTAAAATTTTTGGTGGTTTCTTGTTCAGTCCATAGACCTACATCATGTGGCAAACCGGTGAGCATGTGGCTCTATTAGTATAGGAGATACCTGAAAACATATCACACTTTTCATCATAGTGCTATTACCAATGCATAAAATGCATGAAGAAGTCATTTCGAATGACTGGTCCTCAGTGTTGTGAGAACGATGAGTGGTTAAAATTTTTGGTGGTTTTTTGTTCAGTCCATAGGCCTACATCATGTGGCAAACCGGTGAGCATGTGGCTCTATTAGTATAGGAGATACCTGAAAACATATCACACTTTTCATCATAGTGCTTTTACCAATGCATAAAATGCATGGAGAAGTCATTTCGAATGACTGGTCCTCAGTGTTGTGAGAACGATGACTGGTTAAAATTTTTGGTGGTTTCTTGTTCAGTCCATAGGCCTACATCATGTGGCAAACCGGTGAGCATGTGGCTCTATTAGTATAGGAGATACCTGAAAACTTATCACACTTTTCATCATAGTGCTTTTACCAATGCATAATTTTCATCATAGTGCTTTTACCAATGCATAAAATGCATGGAGAAGTCATTTCGAATGACTGGTCCTCAGTGTTGTGAGAACGATGACTGGTTAAAATTTTTGGTGGTTTCTTGTTCAGTCCATAGGCCTACATCATGTGGCAAACCGGTGAGCATGTGGCTCTATTAGTATAGGAGATACCTGAAAACATATCACACTTTTCATCATAGTGCTTTTACCAATGCATAAAATGCATGGAGAAGTCATTTCGAATGACTGGTCCTCAGTGTTGTGAGAACGATGACTGGTTAAAATTTTTGGTGGTTTCTTGTTCAGTCCATAGGCCTACATCATGTGGCAAACCGGTGAGCATGTGGCTCTATTAGTATAGGAGATACCTGAAAACATATCACACTTTTCATCATAGTGCTTTTACCAATGCATAAAATGCATGGAGAAGTCATTTCGAATGACTGGTCCTCAGTGTTGTGAGAACGATGACTGGTTAAAATTTTTGGTGGTTTCTTGTTCAGTCCATAGGCCTACATCATGTGGCAAACCGGTGAGCATGTGGCTCTATTAGTATAGGAGATACCTGAAAACATATCACACTTTTCATCATAGTGCTTTTACCAATGCATAAAATGCATGGAGAAGTCATTTCGAATGACTGGTCCTCAGTGTTGTGAGAACGATGACTGGTTAAAATTTTTGGTGGTTTCTTGTTCAGTCCATAGGCCTACATCATGTGGCAAACCGGTGAGCATGTGGCTCTATTAGTATAGGAGATACCTGAAAACATATCACACTTTTCATCATAGTGCTTTTACCAATGCATAAAATGCATGGAGAAGTCATTTCGAATGACTGGTCCTCAGTGTTGTGAGAACGATGACTGGTTAAAATTTTTGGTGGTTTCTTGTTCAGTCCATAGGCCTACATCATGTGGCAAACCGGTGAGCATGTGGCTCTATTAGTATAGGAGATACCTGAAAACATATCACACTTTTCATCATAGTGCTTTTACCAATGCATAAAATGCATGGAGAAGTCATTTCGAATGACTGGTCCTCAGTGTTGTGAGAACGATGACTGGTTAAAATTTTTGGTGGTTTCTTGTTCAGTCCATAGGCCTACATCATGTGGCAAACCGGTGAGCATGTGGCTCTATTAGTATAGGAGATACCTGAAAACATATCACACTTTTCATCATAGTGCTTTTACCAATGCATAAAATGCATGGAGAAGTCATTTCGAATGACTGGTCCTCAGTGTTGTGAGAACGATGACTGGTTAAAATTTTTGGTGGTTTCTTGTTCAGTCCATAGGCCTACATCATGTGGCAAACCGGTGAGCATGTGGCTCTATTAGTATAGGAGATACCTGAAAACATATCACACTTTTCATCATAGTGCTTTTACCAATGCATAAAATGCATGGAGAAGTCATTTCGAATGACTGGTCCTCAGTGTTGTGAGAACGATGACTGGTTAAAATTTTTGGTGGTTTCTTGTTCAGTCCATAGGCCTACATCATGTGGCAAACCGGTGAGCATGTGGCTCTATTAGTATAGGAGATACCTGAAAACATATCACACTTTTCATCATAGTGCTTTTACCAATGCATAAAATGCATGGAGAAGTCATTTCGAATGACTGGTCCTCAGTGTTGTGAGAACGATGACTGGTTAAAATTTTTGGTGGTTTCTTGTTCAGTCCATAGGCCTACATCATGTGGCAAACCGGTGAGCATGTGGCTCTATTAGTATAGGAGATACCTGAAAACATATCACACTTTTCATCATAGTGCTTTTACCAATGCATAAAATGCATGGAGAAGTCATTTCGAATGACTGGTCCTCAGTGTTGTGAGAACGATGACTGGTTAAAATTTTTGGTGGTTTCTTGTTCAGTCCATAGGCCTACATCATGTGGCAAACCGGTGAGCATGTGGCTCTATTAGTATAGGAGATACCTGAAAACATATCACACTTTTCATCATAGTGCTTTTACCAATGCATAAAATGCATGGAGAAGTCATTTCGAATGACTGGTCCTCAGTGTTGTGAGAACGATGACTGGTTAAAATTTTTGGTGGTTTCTTGTTCAGTCCATAGGCCTACATCATGTGGCAAACCGGTGAGCATGTGGCTCTATTAGTATAGGAGATACCTGAAAACATATCACACTTTTCATCATAGTGCTTTTACCAATGCATAAAATGCATGGAGAAGTCATTTCGAATGACTGGTCCTCAGTGTTGTGAGAACGATGACTGGTTAAAATTTTTGGTGGTTTCTTGTTCAGTCCATAGGCCTACATCATGTGGCAAACCGGTGAGCATGTGGCTCTATTAGTATAGGAGATACCTGAAAACATATCACACTTTTCATCATAGTGCTTTTACCAATGCATAAAATGCATGGAGAAGTCATTTCGAATGACTGGTCCTCAGTGTTGTGAGAACGATGACTGGTTAAAATTTTTGGTGGTTTCTTGTTCAGTCCATAGGCCTACATCATGTGGCAAACCGGTGAGCATGTGGCTCTATTAGTATAGGAGATACCTGAAAACATATCACACTTTTCATCATAGTGCTTTTACCAATGCATAAAATGCATGGAGAAGTCATTTCGAATGACTGGTCCTCAGTGTTGTGAGAACGATGACTGGTTAAAATTTTTGGTGGTTTCTTGTTCAGTCCATAGGCCTACATCATGTGGCAAACCGGTGAGCATGTGGCTCTATTAGTATAGGAGATACCTGAAAACATATCACACTTTTCATCATAGTGCTTTTACCAATGCATAAAATGCATGGAGAAGTCATTTCGAATGACTGGTCCTCAGTGTTGTGAGAACGATGACTGGTTAAAATTTTTGGTGGTTTCTTGTTCAGTCCATAGGCCTACATCATGTGGCAAACCGGTGAGCATGTGGCTCTATTAGTATAGGAGATACCTGAAAACATATCACACTTTTCATCATAGTGCTTTTACCAATGCATAAAATGCATGGAGAAGTCATTTCGAATGACTGGTCCTCAGTGTTGTGAGAACGATGACTGGTTAAAATTTTTGGTGGTTTCTTGTTCAGTCCATAGGCCTACATCATGTGGCAAACCGGTGAGCATGTGGCTCTATTAGTATAGGAGATACCTGAAAACATATCACACTTTTCATCATAGTGCTTTTACCAATGCATAAAATGCATGGAGAAGTCATTTCGAATGACTGGTCCTCAGTGTTGTGAGAACGATGACTGGTTAAAATTTTTGGTGGTTTCTTGTTCAGTCCATAGGCCTACATCATGTGGCAAACCGGTGAGCATGTGGCTCTATTAGTATAGGAGATACCTGAAAACATATCACACTTTTCATCATAGTGCTTTTACCAATGCATAAAATGCATGGAGAAGTCATTTCGAATGACTGGTCCTCAGTGTTGTGAGAACGATGACTGGTTAAAATTTTTGGTGGTTTCTTGTTCAGTCCATAGGCCTACATCATGTGGCAAACCGGTGAGCATGTGGCTCTATTAGTATAGGAGATACCTGAAAACATATCACACTTTTCATCATAGTGCTTTTACCAATGCATAAAATGCATGGAGAAGTCATTTCGAATGACTGGTCCTCAGTGTTGTGAGAACGATGACTGGTTAAAATTTTTGGTGGTTTCTTGTTCAGTCCATAGGCCTACATCATGTGGCAAACCGGTGAGCATGTGGCTCTATTAGTATAGGAGATACCTGAAAACATATCACACTTTTCATCATAGTGCTTTTACCAATGCATAAAATGCATGGAGAAGTCATTTCGAATGACTGGTCCTCAGTGTTGTGAGAACGATGACTGGTTAAAATTTTTGGTGGTTTCTTGTTCAGTCCATAGGCCTACATCATGTGGCAAACCGGTGAGCATGTGGCTCTATTAGTATAGGAGATACCTGAAAACATATCACACTTTTCATCATAGTGCTTTTACCAATGCATAAAATGCATGGAGAAGTCATTTCGAATGACTGGTCCTCAGTGTTGTGAGAACGATGACTGGTTAAAATTTTTGGTGGTTTCTTGTTCAGTCCATAGGCCTACATCATGTGGCAAACCGGTGAGCATGTGGCTCTATTAGTATAGGAGATACCTGAAAACATATCACACTTTTCATCATAGTGCTTTTACCAATGCATAAAATGCATGGAGAAGTCATTTCGAATGACTGGTCCTCAGTGTTGTGAGAACGATGACTGGTTAAAATTTTTGGTGGTTTCTTGTTCAGTCCATAGGCCTACATCATGTGGCAAACCGGTGAGCATGTGGCTCTATTAGTATAGGAGATACCTGAAAACATATCACACTTTTCATCATAGTGCTTTTACCAATGCATAAAATGCATGGAGAAGTCATTTCGAATGACTGGTCCTCAGTGTTGTGAGAACGATGACTGGTTAAAATTTTTGGTGGTTTCTTGTTCAGTCCATAGGCCTACATCATGTGGCAAACCGGTGAGCATGTGGCTCTATTAGTATAGGAGATACCTGAAAACATATCACACTTTTCATCATAGTGCTTTTACCAATGCATAAAATGCATGGAGAAGTCATTTCGAATGACTGGTCCTCAGTGTTGTGAGAACGATGACTGGTTAAAATTTTTGGTGGTTTCTTGTTCAGTCCATAGGCCTACATCATGTGGCAAACCGGTGAGCATGTGGCTCTATTAGTATAGGAGATACCTGAAAACATATCACACTTTTCATCATAGTGCTTTTACCAATGCATAAAATGCATGGAGAAGTCATTTCGAATGACTGGTCCTCAGTGTTGTGAGAACGATGACTGGTTAAAATTTTTGGTGGTTTCTTGTTCAGTCCATAGGCCTACATCATGTGGCAAACCGGTGAGCATGTGGCTCTATTAGTATAGGAGATACCTGAAAACATATCACACTTTTCATCATAGTGCTTTTACCAATGCATAAAATGCATGGAGAAGTCATTTCGAATGACTGGTCCTCAGTGTTGTGAGAACGATGACTGGTTAAAATTTTTGGTGGTTTCTTGTTCAGTCCATAGGCCTACATCATGTGGCAAACCGGTGAGCATGTGGCTCTATTAGTATAGGAGATACCTGAAAACATATCACACTTTTCATCATAGTGCTTTTACCAATGCATAAAATGCATGGAGAAGTCATTTCGAATGACTGGTCCTCAGTGTTGTGAGAACGATGACTGGTTAAAATTTTTGGTGGTTTCTTGTTCAGTCCATAGGCCTACATCATGTGGCAAACCGGTGAGCATGTGGCTCTATTAGTATAGGAGATACCTGAAAACATATCACACTTTTCATCATAGTGCTTTTACCAATGCATAAAATGCATGGAGAAGTCATTTCGAATGACTGGTCCTCAGTGTTGTGAGAACGATGACTGGTTAAAATTTTTGGTGGTTTCTTGTTCAGTCCATAGGCCTACATCATGTGGCAAACCGGTGAGCATGTGGCTCTATTAGTATAGGAGATACCTGAAAACATATCACACTTTTCATCATAGTGCTTTTACCAATGCATAAAATGCATGGAGAAGTCATTTCGAATGACTGGTCCTCAGTGTTGTGAGAACGATGACTGGTTAAAATTTTTGGTGGTTTCTTGTTCAGTCCATAGGCCTACATCATGTGGCAAACCGGTGAGCATGTGGCTCTATTAGTATAGGAGATACCTGAAAACATATCACACTTTTCATCATAGTGCTTTTACCAATGCATAAAATGCATGGAGAAGTCATTTCGAATGACTGGTCCTCAGTGTTGTGAGAACGATGACTGGTTAAAATTTTTGGTGGTTTCTTGTTCAGTCCATAGGCCTACATCATGTGGCAAACCGGTGAGCATGTGGCTCTATTAGTATAGGAGATACCTGAAAACATATCACACTTTTCATCATAGTGCTTTTACCAATGCATAAAATGCATGGAGAAGTCATTTCGAATGACTGGTCCTCAGTGTTGTGAGAACGATGACTGGTTAAAATTTTTGGTGGTTTCTTGTTCAGTCCATAGGCCTACATCATGTGGCAAACCGGTGAGCATGTGGCTCTATTAGTATAGGAGATACCTGAAAACATATCACACTTTTCATCATAGTGCTTTTACCAATGCATAAAATGCATGGAGAAGTCATTTCGAATGACTGGTCCTCAGTGTTGTGAGAACGATGACTGGTTAAAATTTTTGGTGGTTTCTTGTTCAGTCCATAGGCCTACATCATGTGGCAAACCGGTGAGCATGTGGCTCTATTAGTATAGGAGATACCTGAAAACATATCACACTTTTCATCATAGTGCTTTTACCAATGCATAAAATGCATGGAGAAGTCATTTCGAATGACTGGTCCTCAGTGTTGTGAGAACGATGACTGGTTAAAATTTTTGGTGGTTTCTTGTTCAGTCCATAGGCCTACATCATGTGGCAAACCGGTGAGCATGTGGCTCTATTAGTATAGGAGATACCTGAAAACATATCACACTTTTCATCATAGTGCTTTTACCAATGCATAAAATGCATGGAGAAGTCATTTCGAATGACTGGTCCTCAGTGTTGTGAGAACGATGACTGGTTAAAATTTTTGGTGGTTTCTTGTTCAGTCCATAGGCCTACATCATGTGGCAAACCGGTGAGCATGTGGCTCTATTAGTATAGGAGATACCTGAAAACATATCACACTTTTCATCATAGTGCTTTTACCAATGCATAAAATGCATGGAGAAGTCATTTCGAATGACTGGTCCTCAGTGTTGTGAGAACGATGACTGGTTAAAATTTTTGGTGGTTTCTTGTTCAGTCCATAGGCCTACATCATGTGGCAAACCGGTGAGCATGTGGCTCTATTAGTATAGGAGATACCTGAAAACATATCACACTTTTCATCATAGTGCTTTTACCAATGCATAAAATGCATGGAGAAGTCATTTCGAATGACTGGTCCTCAGTGTTGTGAGAACGATGACTGGTTAAAATTTTTGGTGGTTTCTTGTTCAGTCCATAGGCCTACATCATGTGGCAAACCGGTGAGCATGTGGCTCTATTAGTATAGGAGATACCTGAAAACATATCACACTTTTCATCATAGTGCTTTTACCAATGCATAAAATGCATGGAGAAGTCATTTCGAATGACTGGTCCTCAGTGTTGTGAGAACGATGACTGGTTAAAATTTTTGGTGGTTTCTTGTTCAGTCCATAGGCCTACATCATGTGGCAAACCGGTGAGCATGTGGCTCTATTAGTATAGGAGATACCTGAAAACATATCACACTTTTCATCATAGTGCTTTTACCAATGCATAAAATGCATGGAGAAGTCATTTCGAATGACTGGTCCTCAGTGTTGTGAGAACGATGACTGGTTAAAATTTTTGGTGGTTTCTTGTTCAGTCCATAGGCCTACATCATGTGGCAAACCGGTGAGCATGTGGCTCTATTAGTATAGGAGATACCTGAAAACATATCACACTTTTCATCATAGTGCTTTTACCAATGCATAAAATGCATGGAGAAGTCATTTCGAATGACTGGTCCTCAGTGTTGTGAGAACGATGACTGGTTAAAATTTTTGGTGGTTTCTTGTTCAGTCCATAGGCCTACATCATGTGGCAAACCGGTGAGCATGTGGCTCTATTAGTATAGGAGATACCTGAAAACATATCACACTTTTCATCATAGTGCTTTTACCAATGCATAAAATGCATGGAGAAGTCATTTCGAATGACTGGTCCTCAGTGTTGTGAGAACGATGACTGGTTAAAATTTTTGGTGGTTTCTTGTTCAGTCCATAGGCCTACATCATGTGGCAAACCGGTGAGCATGTGGCTCTATTAGTATAGGAGATACCTGAAAACATATCACACTTTTCATCATAGTGCTTTTACCAATGCATAAAATGCATGGAGAAGTCATTTCGAATGACTGGTCCTCAGTGTTGTGAGAACGATGACTGGTTAAAATTTTTGGTGGTTTCTTGTTCAGTCCATAGGCCTACATCATGTGGCAAACCGGTGAGCATGTGGCTCTATTAGTATAGGAGATACCTGAAAACATATCACACTTTTCATCATAGTGCTTTTACCAATGCATAAAATGCATGGAGAAGTCATTTCGAATGACTGGTCCTCAGTGTTGTGAGAACGATGACTGGTTAAAATTTTTGGTGGTTTCTTGTTCAGTCCATAGGCCTACATCATGTGGCAAACCGGTGAGCATGTGGCTCTATTAGTATAGGAGATACCTGAAAACATATCACACTTTTCATCATAGTGCTTTTACCAATGCATAAAATGCATGGAGAAGTCATTTCGAATGACTGGTCCTCAGTGTTGTGAGAACGATGACTGGTTAAAATTTTTGGTGGTTTCTTGTTCAGTCCATAGGCCTACATCATGTGGCAAACCGGTGAGCATGTGGCTCTATTAGTATAGGAGATACCTGAAAACATATCACACTTTTCATCATAGTGCTTTTACCAATGCATAAAATGCATGGAGAAGTCATTTCGAATGACTGGTCCTCAGTGTTGTGAGAACGATGACTGGTTAAAATTTTTGGTGGTTTCTTGTTCAGTCCATAGGCCTACATCATGTGGCAAACCGGTGAGCATGTGGCTCTATTAGTATAGGAGATACCTGAAAACATATCACACTTTTCATCATAGTGCTTTTACCAATGCATAAAATGCATGGAGAAGTCATTTCGAATGACTGGTCCTCAGTGTTGTGAGAACGATGACTGGTTAAAATTTTTGGTGGTTTCTTGTTCAGTCCATAGGCCTACATCATGTGGCAAACCGGTGAGCATGTGGCTCTATTAGTATAGGAGATACCTGAAAACATATCACACTTTTCATCATAGTGCTTTTACCAATGCATAAAATGCATGGAGAAGTCATTTCGAATGACTGGTCCTCAGTGTTGTGAGAACGATGACTGGTTAAAATTTTTGGTGGTTTCTTGTTCAGTCCATAGGCCTACATCATGTGGCAAACCGGTGAGCATGTGGCTCTATTAGTATAGGAGATACCTGAAAACATATCACACTTTTCATCATAGTGCTTTTACCAATGCATAAAATGCATGGAGAAGTCATTTCGAATGACTGGTCCTCAGTGTTGTGAGAACGATGACTGGTTAAAATTTTTGGTGGTTTCTTGTTCAGTCCATAGGCCTACATCATGTGGCAAACCGGTGAGCATGTGGCTCTATTAGTATAGGAGATACCTGAAAACATATCACACTTTTCATCATAGTGCTTTTACCAATGCATAAAATGCATGGAGAAGTCATTTCGAATGACTGGTCCTCAGTGTTGTGAGAACGATGACTGGTTAAAATTTTTGGTGGTTTCTTGTTCAGTCCATAGGCCTACATCATGTGGCAAACCGGTGAGCATGTGGCTCTATTAGTATAGGAGATACCTGAAAACATATCACACTTTTCATCATAGTGCTTTTACCAATGCATAAAATGCATGGAGAAGTCATTTCGAATGACTGGTCCTCAGTGTTGTGAGAACGATGACTGGTTAAAATTTTTGGTGGTTTCTTGTTCAGTCCATAGGCCTACATCATGTGGCAAACCGGTGAGCATGTGGCTCTATTAGTATAGGAGATACCTGAAAACATATCACACTTTTCATCATAGTGCTTTTACCAATGCATAAAATGCATGGAGAAGTCATTTCGAATGACTGGTCCTCAGTGTTGTGAGAACGATGACTGGTTAAAATTTTTGGTGGTTTCTTGTTCAGTCCATAGGCCTACATCATGTGGCAAACCGGTGAGCATGTGGCTCTATTAGTATAGGAGATACCTGAAAACATATCACACTTTTCATCATAGTGCTTTTACCAATGCATAAAATGCATGGAGAAGTCATTTCGAATGACTGGTCCTCAGTGTTGTGAGAACGATGACTGGTTAAAATTTTTGGTGGTTTCTTGTTCAGTCCATAGGCCTACATCATGTGGCAAACCGGTGAGCATGTGGCTCTATTAGTATAGGAGATACCTGAAAACATATCACACTTTTCATCATAGTGCTTTTACCAATGCATAAAATGCATGGAGAAGTCATTTCGAATGACTGGTCCTCAGTGTTGTGAGAACGATGACTGGTTAAAATTTTTGGTGGTTTCTTGTTCAGTCCATAGGCCTACATCATGTGGCAAACCGGTGAGCATGTGGCTCTATTAGTATAGGAGATACCTGAAAACATATCACACTTTTCATCATAGTGCTTTTACCAATGCATAAAATGCATGGAGAAGTCATTTCGAATGACTGGTCCTCAGTGTTGTGAGAACGATGACTGGTTAAAATTTTTGGTGGTTTCTTGTTCAGTCCATAGGCCTACATCATGTGGCAAACCGGTGAGCATGTGGCTCTATTAGTATAGGAGATACCTGAAAACATATCACACTTTTCATCATAGTGCTTTTACCAATGCATAAAATGCATGGAGAAGTCATTTCGAATGACTGGTCCTCAGTGTTGTGAGAACGATGACTGGTTAAAATTTTTGGTGGTTTCTTGTTCAGTCCATAGGCCTACATCATGTGGCAAACCGGTGAGCATGTGGCTCTATTAGTATAGGAGATACCTGAAAACATATCACACTTTTCATCATAGTGCTTTTACCAATGCATAAAATGCATGGAGAAGTCATTTCGAATGACTGGTCCTCAGTGTTGTGAGAACGATGACTGGTTAAAATTTTTGGTGGTTTCTTGTTCAGTCCATAGGCCTACATCATGTGGCAAACCGGTGAGCATGTGGCTCTATTAGTATAGGAGATACCTGAAAACATATCACACTTTTCATCATAGTGCTTTTACCAATGCATAAAATGCATGGAGAAGTCATTTCGAATGACTGGTCCTCAGTGTTGTGAGAACGATGACTGGTTAAAATTTTTGGTGGTTTCTTGTTCAGTCCATAGGCCTACATCATGTGGCAAACCGGTGAGCATGTGGCTCTATTAGTATAGGAGATACCTGAAAACATATCACACTTTTCATCATAGTGCTTTTACCAATGCATAAAATGCATGGAGAAGTCATTTCGAATGACTGGTCCTCAGTGTTGTGAGAACGATGACTGGTTAAAATTTTTGGTGGTTTCTTGTTCAGTCCATAGGCCTACATCATGTGGCAAACCGGTGAGCATGTGGCTCTATTAGTATAGGAGATACCTGAAAACATATCACACTTTTCATCATAGTGCTTTTACCAATGCATAAAATGCATGGAGAAGTCATTTCGAATGACTGGTCCTCAGTGTTGTGAGAACGATGACTGGTTAAAATTTTTGGTGGTTTCTTGTTCAGTCCATAGGCCTACATCATGTGGCAAACCGGTGAGCATGTGGCTCTATTAGTATAGGAGATACCTGAAAACATATCACACTTTTCATCATAGTGCTTTTACCAATGCATAAAATGCATGGAGAAGTCATTTCGAATGACTGGTCCTCAGTGTTGTGAGAACGATGACTGGTTAAAATTTTTGGTGGTTTCTTGTTCAGTCCATAGGCCTACATCATGTGGCAAACCGGTGAGCATGTGGCTCTATTAGTATAGGAGATACCTGAAAACATATCACACTTTTCATCATAGTGCTTTTACCAATGCATAAAATGCATGGAGAAGTCATTTCGAATGACTGGTCCTCAGTGTTGTGAGAACGATGACTGGTTAAAATTTTTGGTGGTTTCTTGTTCAGTAGTCCATAGGCCTACATCATGTGGCAAACCGGTGAGCATGTGGCTCTATTAGTATAGGAGATACCTGAAAACATATCACACTTTTCATCATAGTGCTTTTACCAATGCATAAAATGCATGGAGAAGTCATTTCGAATGACTGGTCCTCAGTGTTGTGAGAACGATGACTGGTTAAAATTTTTGGTGGTTTCTTGTTCAGTCCATAGGCCTACATCATGTGGCAAACCGGTGAGCATGTGGCTCTATTAGTATAGGAGATACCTGAAAACATATCACACTTTTCATCATAGTGCTTTTACCAATGCATAAAATGCATGGAGAAGTCATTTCGAATGACTGGTCCTCAGTGTTGTGAGAACGATGACTGGTTAAAATTTTTGGTGGTTTCTTGTTCAGTCCATAGGCCTACATCATGTGGCAAACCGGTGAGCATGTGGCTCTATTAGTATAGGAGATACCTGAAAACATATCACACTTTTCATCATAGTGCTTTTACCAATGCATAAAATGCATGGAGAAGTCATTTCGAATGACTGGTCCTCAGTGTTGTGAGAACGATGACTGGTTAAAATTTTTGGTGGTTTCTTGTTCAGTCCATAGGCCTACATCATGTGGCAAACCGGTGAGCATGTGGCTCTATTAGTATAGGAGATACCTGAAAACATATCACACTTTTCATCATAGTGCTTTTACCAATGCATAAAATGCATGGAGAAGTCATTTCGAATGACTGGTCCTCAGTGTTGTGAGAACGATGACTGGTTAAAATTTTTGGTGGTTTCTTGTTCAGTCCATAGGCCTACATCATGTGGCAAACCGGTGAGCATGTGGCTCTATTAGTATAGGAGATACCTGAAAACATATCACACTTTTCATCATAGTGCTTTTACCAATGCATAAAATGCATGGAGAAGTCATTTCGAATGACTGGTCCTCAGTGTTGTGAGAACGATGACTGGTTAAAATTTTTGGTGGTTTCTTGTTCAGTCCATAGGCCTACATCATGTGGCAAACCGGTGAGCATGTGGCTCTATTAGTATAGGAGATACCTGAAAACATATCACACTTTTCATCATAGTGCTTTTACCAATGCATAAAATGCATGGAGAAGTCATTTCGAATGACTGGTCCTCAGTGTTGTGAGAACGATGACTGGTTAAAATTTTTGGTGGTTTCTTGTTCAGTCCATAGGCCTACATCATGTGGCAAACCGGTGAGCATGTGGCTCTATTAGTATAGGAGATACCTGAAAACATATCACACTTTTCATCATAGTGCTTTTACCAATGCATAAAATGCATGGAGAAGTCATTTCGAATGACTGGTCCTCAGTGTTGTGAGAACGATGACTGGTTAAAATTTTTGGTGGTTTCTTGTTCAGTCCATAGGCCTACATCATGTGGCAAACCGGTGAGCATGTGGCTCTATTAGTATAGGAGATACCTGAAAACATATCACACTTTTCATCATAGTGCTTTTACCAATGCATAAAATGCATGGAGAAGTCATTTCGAATGACTGGTCCTCAGTGTTGTGAGAACGATGACTGGTTAAAATTTTTGGTGGTTTCTTGTTCAGTCCATAGGCCTACATCATGTGGCAAACCGGTGAGCATGTGGCTCTATTAGTATAGGAGATACCTGAAAACATATCACACTTTTCATCATAGTGCTTTTACCAATGCATAAAATGCATGGAGAAGTCATTTCGAATGACTGGTCCTCAGTGTTGTGAGAACGATGACTGGTTAAAATTTTTGGTGGTTTCTTGTTCAGTCCATAGGCCTACATCATGTGGCAAACCGGTGAGCATGTGGCTCTATTAGTATAGGAGATACCTGAAAACATATCACACTTTTCATCATAGTGCTTTTACCAATGCATAAAATGCATGGAGAAGTCATTTCGAATGACTGGTCCTCAGTGTTGTGAGAACGATGACTGGTTAAAATTTTTGGTGGTTTCTTGTTCAGTCCATAGGCCTACATCATGTGGCAAACCGGTGAGCATGTGGCTCTATTAGTATAGGAGATACCTGAAAACATATCACACTTTTCATCATAGTGCTTTTACCAATGCATAAAATGCATGGAGAAGTCATTTCGAATGACTGGTCCTCAGTGTTGTGAGAACGATGACTGGTTAAAATTTTTGGTGGTTTCTTGTTCAGTCCATAGGCCTACATCATGTGGCAAACCGGTGAGCATGTGGCTCTATTAGTATAGGAGATACCTGAAAACATATCACACTTTTCATCATAGTGCTTTTACCAATGCATAAAATGCATGGAGAAGTCATTTCGAATGACTGGTCCTCAGTGTTGTGAGAACGATGACTGGTTAAAATTTTTGGTGGTTTCTTGTTCAGTCCATAGGCCTACATCATGTGGCAAACCGGTGAGCATGTGGCTCTATTAGTATAGGAGATACCTGAAAACATATCACACTTTTCATCATAGTGCTTTTACCAATGCATAAAATGCATGGAGAAGTCATTTCGAATGACTGGTCCTCAGTGTTGTGAGAACGATGACTGGTTAAAATTTTTGGTGGTTTCTTGTTCAGTCCATAGGCCTACATCATGTGGCAAACCGGTGAGCATGTGGCTCTATTAGTATAGGAGATACCTGAAAACATATCACACTTTTCATCATAGTGCTTTTACCAATGCATAAAATGCATGGAGAAGTCATTTCGAATGACTGGTCCTCAGTGTTGTGAGAACGATGACTGGTTAAAATTTTTGGTGGTTTCTTGTTCAGTCCATAGGCCTACATCATGTGGCAAACCGGTGAGCATGTGGCTCTATTAGTATAGGAGATACCTGAAAACATATCACACTTTTCATCATAGTGCTTTTACCAATGCATAAAATGCATGGAGAAGTCATTTCGAATGACTGGTCCTCAGTGTTGTGAGAACGATGACTGGTTAAAATTTTTGGTGGTTTCTTGTTCAGTCCATAGGCCTACATCATGTGGCAAACCGGTGAGCATGTGGCTCTATTAGTATAGGAGATACCTGAAAACATATCACACTTTTCATCATAGTGCTTTTACCAATGCATAAAATGCATGGAGAAGTCATTTCGAATGACTGGTCCTCAGTGTTGTGAGAACGATGACTGGTTAAAATTTTTGGTGGTTTCTTGTTCAGTCCATAGGCCTACATCATGTGGCAAACCGGTGAGCATGTGGCTCTATTAGTATAGGAGATACCTGAAAACATATCACACTTTTCATCATAGTGCTTTTACCAATGCATAAAATGCATGGAGAAGTCATTTCGAATGACTGGTCCTCAGTGTTGTGAGAACGATGACTGGTTAAAATTTTTGGTGGTTTCTTGTTCAGTCCATAGGCCTACATCATGTGGCAAACCGGTGAGCATGTGGCTCTATTAGTATAGGAGATACCTGAAAACATATCACACTTTTCATCATAGTGCTTTTACCAATGCATAAAATGCATGGAGAAGTCATTTCGAATGACTGGTCCTCAGTGTTGTGAGAACGATGACTGGTTAAAATTTTTGGTGGTTTCTTGTTCAGTCCATAGGCCTACATCATGTGGCAAACCGGTGAGCATGTGGCTCTATTAGTATAGGAGATACCTGAAAACATATCACACTTTTCATCATAGTGCTTTTACCAATGCATAAAATGCATGGAGAAGTCATTTCGAATGACTGGTCCTCAGTGTTGTGAGAACGATGACTGGTTAAAATTTTTGGTGGTTTCTTGTTCAGTCCATAGGCCTACATCATGTGGCAAACCGGTGAGCATGTGGCTCTATTAGTATAGGAGATACCTGAAAACATATCACACTTTTCATCATAGTGCTTTTACCAATGCATAAAATGCATGGAGAAGTCATTTCGAATGACTGGTCCTCAGTGTTGTGAGAACGATGACTGGTTAAAATTTTTGGTGGTTTCTTGTTCAGTCCATAGGCCTACATCATGTGGCAAACCGGTGAGCATGTGGCTCTATTAGTATAGGAGATACCTGAAAACATATCACACTTTTCATCATAGTGCTTTTACCAATGCATAAAATGCATGGAGAAGTCATTTCGAATGACTGGTCCTCAGTGTTGTGAGAACGATGACTGGTTAAAATTTTTGGTGGTTTCTTGTTCAGTCCATAGGCCTACATCATGTGGCAAACCGGTGAGCATGTGGCTCTATTAGTATAGGAGATACCTGAAAACATATCACACTTTTCATCATAGTGCTTTTACCAATGCATAAAATGCATGGAGAAGTCATTTCGAATGACTGGTCCTCAGTGTTGTGAGAACGATGACTGGTTAAAATTTTTGGTGGTTTCTTGTTCAGTCCATAGGCCTACATCATGTGGCAAACCGGTGAGCATGTGGCTCTATTAGTATAGGAGATACCTGAAAACATATCACACTTTTCATCATAGTGCTTTTACCAATGCATAAAATGCATGGAGAAGTCATTTCGAATGACTGGTCCTCAGTGTTGTGAGAACGATGACTGGTTAAAATTTTTGGTGGTTTCTTGTTCAGTCCATAGGCCTACATCATGTGGCAAACCGGTGAGCATGTGGCTCTATTAGTATAGGAGATACCTGAAAACATATCACACTTTTCATCATAGTGCTTTTACCAATGCATAAAATGCATGGAGAAGTCATTTCGAATGACTGGTCCTCAGTGTTGTGAGAACGATGACTGGTTAAAATTTTTGGTGGTTTCTTGTTCAGTCCATAGGCCTACATCATGTGGCAAACCGGTGAGCATGTGGCTCTATTAGTATAGGAGATACCTGAAAACATATCACACTTTTCATCATAGTGCTTTTACCAATGCATAAAATGCATGGAGAAGTCATTTCGAATGACTGGTCCTCAGTGTTGTGAGAACGATGACTGGTTAAAATTTTTGGTGGTTTCTTGTTCAGTCCATAGGCCTACATCATGTGGCAAACCGGTGAGCATGTGGCTCTATTAGTATAGGAGATACCTGAAAACATATCACACTTTTCATCATAGTGCTTTTACCAATGCATAAAATGCATGGAGAAGTCATTTCGAATGACTGGTCCTCAGTGTTGTGAGAACGATGACTGGTTAAAATTTTTGGTGGTTTCTTGTTCAGTCCATAGGCCTACATCATGTGGCAAACCGGTGAGCATGTGGCTCTATTAGTATAGGAGATACCTGAAAACATATCACACTTTTCATCATAGTGCTTTTACCAATGCATAAAATGCATGGAGAAGTCATTTCGAATGACTGGTCCTCAGTGTTGTGAGAACGATGACTGGTTAAAATTTTTGGTGGTTTCTTGTTCAGTCCATAGGCCTACATCATGTGGCAAACCGGTGAGCATGTGGCTCTATTAGTATAGGAGATACCTGAAAACATATCACACTTTTCATCATAGTGCTTTTACCAATGCATAAAATGCATGGAGAAGTCATTTCGAATGACTGGTCCTCAGTGTTGTGAGAACGATGACTGGTTAAAATTTTTGGTGGTTTCTTGTTCAGTCCATAGGCCTACATCATGTGGCAAACCGGTGAGCATGTGGCTCTATTAGTATAGGAGATACCTGAAAACATATCACACTTTTCATCATAGTGCTTTTACCAATGCATAAAATGCATGGAGAAGTCATTTCGAATGACTGGTCCTCAGTGTTGTGAGAACGATGACTGGTTAAAATTTTTGGTGGTTTCTTGTTCAGTCCATAGGCCTACATCATGTGGCAAACCGGTGAGCATGTGGCTCTATTAGTATAGGAGATACCTGAAAACATATCACACTTTTCATCATAGTGCTTTTACCAATGCATAAAATGCATGGAGAAGTCATTTCGAATGACTGGTCCTCAGTGTTGTGAGAACGATGACTGGTTAAAATTTTTGGTGGTTTCTTGTTCAGTCCATAGGCCTACATCATGTGGCAAACCGGTGAGCATGTGGCTCTATTAGTATAGGAGATACCTGAAAACATATCACACTTTTCATCATAGTGCTTTTACCAATGCATAAAATGCATGGAGAAGTCATTTCGAATGACTGGTCCTCAGTGTTGTGAGAACGATGACTGGTTAAAATTTTTGGTGGTTTCTTGTTCAGTCCATAGGCCTACATCATGTGGCAAACCGGTGAGCATGTGGCTCTATTAGTATAGGAGATACCTGAAAACATATCACACTTTTCATCATAGTGCTTTTACCAATGCATAAAATGCATGGAGAAGTCATTTCGAATGACTGGTCCTCAGTGTTGTGAGAACGATGACTGGTTAAAATTTTTGGTGGTTTCTTGTTCAGTCCATAGGCCTACATCATGTGGCAAACCGGTGAGCATGTGGCTCTATTAGTATAGGAGATACCTGAAAACATATCACACTTTTCATCATAGTGCTTTTACCAATGCATAAAATGCATGGAGAAGTCATTTCGAATGACTGGTCCTCAGTGTTGTGAGAACGATGACTGGTTAAAATTTTTGGTGGTTTCTTGTTCAGTCCATAGGCCTACATCATGTGGCAAACCGGTGAGCATGTGGCTCTATTAGTATAGGAGATACCTGAAAACATATCACACTTTTCATCATAGTGCTTTTACCAATGCATAAAATGCATGGAGAAGTCATTTCGAATGACTGGTCCTCAGTGTTGTGAGAACGATGACTGGTTAAAATTTTTGGTGGTTTCTTCTTCAGTCCATAGGCCTACATCATGTGGCAAACCGGTGAGCATGTGGCTCTATTAGTATAGGAGATACCTGAAAATATATCACACTTTTCATCATAGTGCTTTTACCAATGCATAAAATGCACTGGAGAAGTCATTTCGAATGACTGGTCCTCAGTGTTGTGAGAACGATGACTGGTTAAAATTTTTGGTGGTTTCTTGTTCAGTCCATAGGCCTACATCATGTGGCAAACCGGTGAGCATGTGGCTCTATTAGTATAGGAGATACCTGAAAACATATCACACTTTTCATCATAGTGCTTTTACCAATGCATAAAATGCATGGAGAAGTCATTTCGAATGACTGGTCCTCAGTGTTGTGAGAACGATGACTGGTTAAAATTTTTGGTGGTTTCTTGTTCAGT
>NW_027193410.1:0-63261 GCF_032444005.1 Ranitomeya imitator
ATTTTTGGTGGTTTCTTGTTCAGTCCATAGGCCTACATCATGTGGCAAACCGGTGAGCATGTGGCTCTATTAGTATAGGAGATACCTGAAAACATATCACACTTTTCATCATAGTGCTTTTACAATGCATAAAATGCATGGAGAAGTCATTTCGAATGACTGGTCCTCAGTGTTGTGAGAACGATGACTGGTTAAAATTTTTGGTGGTTTCTTGTCAGTCCATAGGCCTACATCATGTGGCAAACCGGTGAGCATGTGGCTCTATTAGTATAGGAGATACCTGAAAACATATCACACTTTTCATCATAGTGCTTTTACCAATGCATAAAATGCATGGAGAAGTCATTTCGAATGACTGGTCCTCAGTGTTGTGAGAAACGATGACTGGTTAAAATTTTTGGTGGTTTCTTGTTCAGTCCATAGGCCTACATCATGTGGCAAACCGGTGAGCATGTGGCTCTATTAGTATAGGAGATACCTGAAAACATATCACACTTTTCATCATAGTGCTTTTACCAATGCATAAAATGCATGGAGAAGTCATTTCGAATGACTGGTCCTCAGTGTTGTGAGAACAATGACTGGTTAAAATTTTTGGTGGTTTCTTGTTCAGTCCATAGGCCTACATCATGTGGCAAACCGGTGAGCATGTGGCTCTATTAGTATAGGAGATACCTGAAAACATATCACACTTTTCATCATAGTGCTTTTACCAATGCATAAAATGCATGGAGAAGTCATTTCGAATGACTGGTCCTCAGTGTTGTGAGAACGATGACTGGTTAAAATTTTTGGTGGTTTCTTGTTCAGTCCATAGGCCTACATCATGTGGCAAACCGGTGAGCATGTGGCTCTATTAGTATAGGAGATACCTGAAAACATATCACACTTTTCATCATAGTGCTTTTACCAATGCATAAAATGCATGGAGAAGTCATTTCGAATGACTGGTCCTCAGTGTTGTGAGAACGATGACTGGTTAAAATTTTTGGTGGTTTCTTGTTCAGTCCATAGGCCCACATCATGTGGCAAACCGGTGAGCATGTGGCTCTATTAGTATAGGAGATACCTGAAAACATATCACACTTTTCATCATAGTGCTTTTACCAATGCATAAAATGCATGAGAAGTCATTTCGAATGACTGGTCCTCAGTGTTGTGAGAACGATGACTGGTTAAAATTTTTGGTGGTTTCTTGTTCAGTCCATAGGCCTACATCATGTGGCAAACCGGTGAGCGATGTGGCTCTATTAGTATAGGAGATACCTGAAAACATATCACACTTTTCATCATAGTGCTTTTACCAATGCATAAAATGCATGGAGAAGTCATTTCGAATGACTGGTCCTCAGTGTTGTGAGAACGATGACTGGTTAAAATTTTTGGTGGTTTCTTGTTCAGTCCATAGGCCTACATCATGTGGCAAACCGGTGAGCATGTGGCTCTATTAGTATAGGAGATACCTGAAAACATATCACACTTTTCATCATAGTGCTTTTACCAATGCATAAAATGCATGGAGAAGTCATTTCGAATGACTGGTCCTCAGTGTTGTGAGAACGATGACTGGTTAAAATTTTTGGTGGTTTCTTGTTCAGTCCATAGGCCTACATCATGTGGCAAACCGGTGAGCATGTGGCTCTATTAGTATAGGAGATACCTGAAAACATATCACACTTTTCATCATAGTGCTTTTACCAATGCATAAAATGCATGGAGAAGTCATTTCGAATGACTGGTCCTCAGTGTTGTGAGAACTATGACTGGTTAAAATTTTTGGTGGTTTCTTGTTCAGGTCCATAGGCCTACATCATGTGGCAAACCGGTGAGCATGTGGCTCTATTAGTATAGGAGATACCTGAAAACATATCACACTTTTCATCATAGTGCTTTTACCAATGCATAAAATGCATGGAGAAGTCATTTCAAATGACTGGTCCTCAGTGTTGTGAGAATGATGACTGGATAAAATTTTTGGTGGTTTCTTGTTCAGTCCATAGGCCTACATCATGTGGCAAACCGGTGAGCATGTGGCTCTATTAGTATAGGAGATACCTGAAAACATGTCACACTTTTCATCATAGTGCTTTTACCAATGCATAAAATGCATGGAGAAGTCATTTCGAATGACTGGTCCTCAGTGTTGTGAGAACGATGACTGGTTAAAATTTTTGGTGGTTTCTTGTTCAGTCCATAGGCCTACATCATGTGGCAAACCGGTGAGCATGTGGCTCTATTAGTATAGGAGATACCTGAAAACATATCACACTTTTCATCATAGTGCTTTTACCAATGCATAAAATGCATGGAGAAGTCATTTCGAATGACTGGTCCTCAGTGTTGTGAGAACGATGACTGGTTAAAATTTTTGGTGGTTTCTTGTTCAGTCCATAGGCCTACATCATGTGGCAAACCGGTGAGCATGTGGCTCTATTAGTATAGGAGATACCTGAAAACATATCACACTTTTCATCATAGTGCTTTTACCAATGCATAAAATGCATGGAGAAGTCATTTCGAATGACTGGTCTCAGTGTTGTGAGAACGATGACTGGTTAAAATTTTGGTGGTTTCTTGTTCAGTCCATAGGCCTACATCATGTGGCAAACCGGTGAGCATGTGGCTCTATTAGTATAGGAGATACCTGAAAACATATCACACTTTTCATCATAGTGCTTTTACCAATGCATAAAATGCATGGAGAAGTCATTTCGAATGACTGGTCCTCAGTGTTGTGAGAACGATGACTGGTTAAAATTTTTGGTGGTTTCTTGTTCAGTCCATAGGCCTACATCATGTGGCAAACCGGTGAGCATGTGGCTCTATTAGTATAGGAGATACCTGAAAACATATCACACTTTCATCATAGTGCATTTACCCAATGCATAAAATGCATGGAGAAGTCATTTCGAATGACTGGTCCTCAGTGTTGTGAAAACGATGACAGGTTAAATTTTTGGTGGTTTCTTGTTCAGTCCATAGGCCTACATCATGTGGCAAACGGTGAGCATGTGGCTCTATTAGTATAGGAGATACCTGAAAACATATCACACTTTTCATCATAGTGCTTTTACCAATGCATAAAATGCATGGAGAAGTCATTTCGAATGACTGGTCCTCAGTGTTGTGAGAACGATGACTGGTTAAAATTTTTGGTGGTTTCTTGTTCAGTCCATAGGCCTACATCATGTGGCAAACCGGTGAGCATGTGGCTCTATTAGTATAGGAGATACCTGAAAACATATCACACTTTTCATCATAGTGCTTTTACCAATGCATAAAATGCATGGAGAAGTCATTTCGAATGACTTGTCCTCAGTGTTGTGAGAACGATGACTGGTTAAAATTTTTGGTGGTTTCTTGTTCAGTCCATAGGCCCTACATCATGTGGCAAACCGATGAGCATGTGGCTCTATTAGTATAGGAGATACCTGAAAACATATCACACTTTTCATCATAGTGCTTTTACCAATGCATAAAATGCATGGAGAAGTCATTTCGAATGACTGGTCCTCAGTGTTGTGAGAACGATGACTGGTTAAAATTTTTGGTGGTTTCTTGTTCAGTCCATAGGCCTACATCATGTGGCAAACCGTGAGCATGTGGCTCTATTAGTATAGGAGATACCTGAAAACATATCACACTTTTCATCATAGTTGCGTTTACCAATGCATAAAATGCATGGAGAAGTCATTTCGAATGACTGGTCCTCAGTGTTGTGAGAACGATGACTGGTTAAAATTTTTGGTGGTTTCTTGTTCAGTCCATAGGCCTACATCATGTGGCAAAACCGGTGAGCATGTGGCTCTATTAGTATAGGAGATACCTGAAAACATATCACACTTTTCATCATAGTGCTTTTACCAATGCATAAAATGCATGGAGAAGTCATTTCGAATGACTGGTCCTCAGTGTTGTGAGAACGATGACTGGTTAAAATTTTGGTGGTTTCTTGTTCAGTCCATAGGCCTACATCATGTGGCAAACCGGTGAGCATGTGGCTCTATTAGTATAGGAGATACCTGAAAACATATCACACTTTTCATCATAGTGCATTTACCAATGCATAAAATGCATGGAGAAGTCATTTCGAATGACTGGTCCTCAGTGTTGTGAAAACGATGACAGGTTAAATTTTTGGTGGTTTCTTGATCAGTCCATAGGCCTACATCATGTGGCAAACCGGTGAGCATGTGGCTCTATTAGTATAGGAGATACCTGAAAACATATCACACTTTTCATCATAGTGCTTTTACCAATGCATAAAATGCATGGAGAAGTCATTTCGAATGACTGGTCCTCAGTGTTGTGAGAACGATGACTGGTTAAAATTTTTGGTGGTTTCTTGTTCAGTCCATAGGCCTACATCATGTGGCAAACCGGTGAGCATGTGGCTCTATTAGTATAGGAGATACCTGAAAACATATCACACTTTTCATCATAGTGCTTTTACCAATGCATAAAATGCATGGAGAAGTCATTTCCGAATGACTGGTCCTCAGTGTTGTGAGAACGATGACTGGTTAAAATTTTTGGTGGTTTCTTGTTCAGTCCATAGGCCTACATCATGTGCAAACCGATGAGCATGTGGCTCTATTAGTATAGGAGATACCTGAAAACATATCACACTTTTCATCATAGTGCTTTTACCAATGCATAAAATGCATGGAGAAGTCATTTCGAATGACTGGTCCTCAGTGTTGTGAGAACGATGACTGGTTAAAATTTTTGGTGGTTTCTTGTTCAGTCCATAGGCCTACATCATGTGGCAAACCGGTGAGCATGTGGCTCTATTAGTATAGGAGATACCTGAAAACATATCACACTTTTCATCATAGTGCTTTTACCAATGCATAAAATGCATGGAGAAGTCATTTCGAATGACTGGTCCTCAGTGTTGTGAGAACGATGACTGGTTAAAATTTTTGGTGGTTTCTTGTTCAGTCATAGGCCTACATCATGTGGCAAACCGGTGAGCATGTGGCTCTATTAGTATAGGAGATACCTGAAAACATATCACACTTTTCATCATAGTGCTTTTACACATGCATAAAATGCATGGAGAAGTCATTTCGAATGACTGGTCCTCAGTGTTGTGAGAACGATGACTGGTTAAAATTTTTGGTGGTTTCTTGTTCAGTCCATAGGCCTACATCATGTGGCAAACCAGTGAGCATGTGGCTCTATTAGTATAGGAGATACCTGAAAACATATCACACTTTTCATCATAGTGCTTTTACCAATGCATAAAATGCATGGAGAAGTCATTTCGAATGACTGGTCCTCAGTGTTGTGAGAACGATGACTGGTTAAAATTTTTGGTGGTTTCTTGTTCAGTCCATAGGCCCCTACATCATGTGGCAAACCGGTGAGCATGTGGCTCTATTAGTATAGGAGATACCTGAAAACATATCACACTTTTCATCATAGTGCTTTTACCAATGCATAAAATGCATGGAGAAGTCATTTCGAATGACTGGTCCTCAGTGTTGTGAGAACGATGACTGGTTAAAATTTTTGGTGGTTTCTTGTTCAGTCCATAGGCCTACATCATGTGGCAAACCGGTGAGCATGTGGCTCTATTAGTATAGGAGATACCTGAAAACATATCACACTTTTCATCATAGTGCTTTTACCAATGCATAAAATGCATGGAGAAGTCATTTCGAATGACTGGTCCTCAGTGTTGTGAGAACGATGACTGGTTAAAATTTTTGGTGGTTTCTTGTTCAGTCCATAGGCCTACATCATGTGGCAAACCGGTGAGCATGTGGCTCTATTAGTATAGGAGATACCTGAAAACATATCACACTTTTCATCATAGTGCTTTTACCAATGCATAAAATGCATGGAGAAGTCATTTCGAATGACTGGTCCTCAGTGTTGTGAGAACGATGACTGGTTAAAATTTTTGGTGGTTTCTTGTTCAGTCCATAGGCCTACATCATGTGGCAAACCGGTGAGCATGTGGCTCTATTAGTATAGGAGATACCTGAAAACATATCACACTTTTCATCATAGTGCTTTTACCAATGCATAAAATGCATGGAGAAGTCATTTCGAATGACTGGTCCTCAGTGTTGTGAGAACGATGACTGGTTAAAATTTTTGGTGGTTTCTTGTTCAGTCCATAGGCCTACATCATGTGGCAAACCGGTGAGCATGTGGCTCTATTAGTATAGGAGATACCTGAAAACATATCACACTTTTCATCATAGTGCTTTTACCAATGCATAAAATGCATGGAGAAGTCATTTCGAATGACTGGTCCTCAGTGTTGTGAGAACGATGACTGGTTAAAATTTTTGGTGGTTTCTTGTTCAGTCCATAGGCCTACATCATGTGGCAAACCGGTGAGCATGTGGCTCTATTAGTATAGGAGATACCTGAAAACATATCACACTTTTCATCATAGTGCTTTTACCAATGCATAAAATGCATGGAGAAGTCATTTCGAATGACTGGTCCTCAGTGTTGTGAGAACGATGACTGGTTAAAATTTTTGGTGGTTTCTTGTTCAGTCCATAGGCCTACATCATGTGGCAAACCGGTGAGCATGTGGCTCTATTAGTATAGGAGATACCTGAAAACATATCACACTTTTCATCATAGTGCTTTTACCAATGCATAAAATGCATGGAGAAGTCATTTCGAATGACTGGTCCTCAGTGTTGTGAGAACGATGACTGGTTAAAATTTTTGGTGGTTTCTTGTTCAGTCCATAGGCCTACATCATGTGGCAAACCGGTGAGCATGTGGCTCTATTAGTATAGGAGATACCTGAAAACATATCACACTTTTCATCATAGTGCTTTTACCAATGCATAAAATGCATGGAGAAGTCATTTCGAATGACTGGTCCTCAGTGTTGTGAGAACGATGACTGGTTAAAATTTTTGGTGGTTTCTTGTTCAGTCCATAGGCCTACATCATGTGGCAAACCGGTGAGCATGTGGCTCTATTAGTATAGGAGATACCTGAAAACATATCACACTTTTCATCATAGTGCTTTTACCAATGCATAAAATGCATGGAGAAGTCATTTCGAATGACTGGTCCTCAGTGTTGTGAGAACGATGACTGGTTAAAATTTTTGGTGGTTTCTTGTTCAGTCCATAGGCCTACATCATGTGGCAAACCGGTGAGCATGTGGCTCTATTAGTATAGGAGATACCTGAAAACATATCACACTTTTCATCATAGTGCTTTTACCAATGCATAAAATGCATGGAGAAGTCATTTCGAATGACTGGTCCTCAGTGTTGTGAGAACGATGACTGGTTAAAATTTTTGGTGGTTTCTTGTTCAGTCCATAGGCCTACATCATGTGGCAAACCGGTGAGCATGTGGCTCTATTAGTATAGGAGATACCTGAAAACATATCACACTTTTCATCATAGTGCTTTTACCAATGCATAAAATGCATGGAGAAGTCATTTCGAATGACTGGTCCTCAGTGTTGTGAGAACGATGACTGGTTAAAATTTTTGGTGGTTTCTTGTTCAGTCCATAGGCCTACATCATGTGGCAAACCGGTGAGCATGTGGCTCTATTAGTATAGGAGATACCTGAAAACATATCACACTTTTCATCATAGTGCTTTTACCAATGCATAAAATGCATGGAGAAGTCATTTCGAATGACTGGTCCTCAGTGTTGTGAGAACGATGACTGGTTAAAATTTTTGGTGGTTTCTTGTTCAGTCCATAGGCCTACATCATGTGGCAAACCGGTGAGCATGTGGCTCTATTAGTATAGGAGATACCTGAAAACATATCACACTTTTCATCATAGTGCTTTTACCAATGCATAAAATGCATGGAGAAGTCATTTCGAATGACTGGTCCTCAGTGTTGTGAGAACGATGACTGGTTAAAATTTTTGGTGGTTTCTTGTTCAGTCCATAGGCCTACATCATGTGGCAAACCGGTGAGCATGTGGCTCTATTAGTATAGGAGATACCTGAAAACATATCACACTTTTCATCATAGTGCTTTTACCAATGCATAAAATGCATGGAGAAGTCATTTCGAATGACTGGTCCTCAGTGTTGTGAGAACGATGACTGGTTAAAATTTTTGGTGGTTTCTTGTTCAGTCCATAGGCCTACATCATGTGGCAAACCGGTGAGCATGTGGCTCTATTAGTATAGGAGATACCTGAAAACATATCACACTTTTCATCATAGTGCTTTTACCAATGCATAAAATGCATGGAGAAGTCATTTCGAATGACTGGTCCTCAGTGTTGTGAGAACGATGACTGGTTAAAATTTTTGGTGGTTTCTTGTTCAGTCCATAGGCCTACATCATGTGGCAAACCGGTGAGCATGTGGCTCTATTAGTATAGGAGATACCTGAAAACATATCACACTTTTCATCATAGTGCTTTTACCAATGCATAAAATGCATGGAGAAGTCATTTCGAATGACTGGTCCTCAGTGTTGTGAGAACGATGACTGGTTAAAATTTTTGGTGGTTTCTTGTTCAGTCCATAGGCCTACATCATGTGGCAAACCGGTGAGCATGTGGCTCTATTAGTATAGGAGATACCTGAAAACATATCACACTTTTCATCATAGTGCTTTTACCAATGCATAAAATGCATGGAGAAGTCATTTCGAATGACTGGTCCTCAGTGTTGTGAGAACGATGACTGGTTAAAATTTTTGGTGGTTTCTTGTTCAGTCCATAGGCCTACATCATGTGGCAAACCGGTGAGCATGTGGCTCTATTAGTATAGGAGATACCTGAAAACATATCACACTTTTCATCATAGTGCTTTTACCAATGCATAAAATGCATGGAGAAGTCATTTCGAATGACTGGTCCTCAGTGTTGTGAGAACGATGACTGGTTAAAATTTTTGGTGGTTTCTTGTTCAGTCCATAGGCCTACATCATGTGGCAAACCGGTGAGCATGTGGCTCTATTAGTATAGGAGATACCTGAAAACATATCACACTTTTCATCATAGTGCTTTTACCAATGCATAAAATGCATGGAGAAGTCATTTCGAATGACTGGTCCTCAGTGTTGTGAGAACGATGACTGGTTAAAATTTTTGGTGGTTTCTTGTTCAGTCCATAGGCCTACATCATGTGGCAAACCGGTGAGCATGTGGCTCTATTAGTATAGGAGATACCTGAAAACATATCACACTTTTCATCATAGTGCTTTTACCAATGCATAAAATGCATGGAGAAGTCATTTCGAATGACTGGTCCTCAGTGTTGTGAGAACGATGACTGGTTAAAATTTTTGGTGGTTTCTTGTTCAGTCCATAGGCCTACATCATGTGGCAAACCGGTGAGCATGTGGCTCTATTAGTATAGGAGATACCTGAAAACATATCACACTTTTCATCATAGTGCTTTTACCAATGCATAAAATGCATGGAGAAGTCATTTCGAATGACTGGTCCTCAGTGTTGTGAGAACGATGACTGGTTAAAATTTTTGGTGGTTTCTTGTTCAGTCCATAGGCCTACATCATGTGGCAAACCGGTGAGCATGTGGCTCTATTAGTATAGGAGATACCTGAAAACATATCACACTTTTCATCATAGTGCTTTTACCAATGCATAAAATGCATGGAGAAGTCATTTCGAATGACTGGTCCTCAGTGTTGTGAGAACGATGACTGGTTAAAATTTTTGGTGGTTTCTTGTTCAGTCCATAGGCCTACATCATGTGGCAAACCGGTGAGCATGTGGCTCTATTAGTATAGGAGATACCTGAAAACATATCACACTTTTCATCATAGTGCTTTTACCAATGCATAAAATGCATGGAGAAGTCATTTCGAATGACTGGTCCTCAGTGTTGTGAGAACGATGACTGGTTAAAATTTTTGGTGGTTTCTTGTTCAGTCCATAGGCCTACATCATGTGGCAAACCGGTGAGCATGTGGCTCTATTAGTATAGGAGATACCTGAAAACATATCACACTTTTCATCATAGTGCTTTTACCAATGCATAAAATGCATGGAGAAGTCATTTCGAATGACTGGTCCTCAGTGTTGTGAGAACGATGACTGGTTAAAATTTTTGGTGGTTTCTTGTTCAGTCCATAGGCCTACATCATGTGGCAAACCGGTGAGCATGTGGCTCTATTAGTATAGGAGATACCTGAAAACATATCACACTTTTCATCATAGTGCTTTTACCAATGCATAAAATGCATGGAGAAGTCATTTCGAATGACTGGTCCTCAGTGTTGTGAGAACGATGACTGGTTAAAATTTTTGGTGGTTTCTTGTTCAGTCCATAGGCCTACATCATGTGGCAAACCGGTGAGCATGTGGCTCTATTAGTATAGGAGATACCTGAAAACATATCACACTTTTCATCATAGTGCTTTTACCAATGCATAAAATGCATGGAGAAGTCATTTCGAATGACTGGTCCTCAGTGTTGTGAGAACGATGACTGGTTAAAATTTTTGGTGGTTTCTTGTTCAGTCCATAGGCCTACATCATGTGGCAAACCGGTGAGCATGTGGCTCTATTAGTATAGGAGATACCTGAAAACATATCACACTTTTCATCATAGTGCTTTTACCAATGCATAAAATGCATGGAGAAGTCATTTCGAATGACTGGTCCTCAGTGTTGTGAGAACGATGACTGGTTAAAATTTTTGGTGGTTTCTTGTTCAGTCCATAGGCCTACATCATGTGGCAAACCGGTGAGCATGTGGCTCTATTAGTATAGGAGATACCTGAAAACATATCACACTTTTCATCATAGTGCTTTTACCAATGCATAAAATGCATGGAGAAGTCATTTCGAATGACTGGTCCTCAGTGTTGTGAGAACGATGACTGGTTAAAATTTTTGGTGGTTTCTTGTTCAGTCCATAGGCCTACATCATGTGGCAAACCGGTGAGCATGTGGCTCTATTAGTATAGGAGATACCTGAAAACATATCACACTTTTCATCATAGTGCTTTTACCAATGCATAAAATGCATGGAGAAGTCATTTCGAATGACTGGTCCTCAGTGTTGTGAGAACGATGACTGGTTAAAATTTTTGGTGGTTTCTTGTTCAGTCCATAGGCCTACATCATGTGGCAAACCGGTGAGCATGTGGCTCTATTAGTATAGGAGATACCTGAAAACATATCACACTTTTCATCATAGTGCTTTTACCAATGCATAAAATGCATGGAGAAGTCATTTCGAATGACTGGTCCTCAGTGTTGTGAGAACGATGACTGGTTAAAATTTTTGGTGGTTTCTTGTTCAGTCCATAGGCCTACATCATGTGGCAAACCGGTGAGCATGTGGCTCTATTAGTATAGGAGATACCTGAAAACATATCACACTTTTCATCATAGTGCTTTTACCAATGCATAGAAGTCATTTCGAAATGACTGGTCCTCAGTGTTGTGAGAACGATGACTGGTTAAAATTTTTGGTGGTTTCTTGTTCAGTCCATAGGCCTACATCATGTGGCAACCGGTGAGCATGTGGCTCTATTAGTATAGGAGGATACCTGAAAACATATCACACTTTTCATCATAGTGCTTTTACCAATGCATAAAATGACATGGAGAAGTCATTTCGAATGACTGGTCCTCAGTGTTGTGAGAACGATGACTGGTTAAAATTTTTGGTGGTTTCTTGTTCAGTCCATAGGCCTACATCATGTGGCAAACCGGTGAGCATGTGGCTCTATTAGTATAGGAGATACCTGAAAACATATCACACTTTTCATCATAGTGCTTTTACCAATGCATAAAATGCATGGAGAAGTCATTTCGATTGACTGGTCCTCAGTGTTGTGAGAACGATGACTGGTTAAAATTTTTGGTGGTTTCTTGTTCAGTCCATTAGCCTACATCATGTGGCAAACCGGTGAGCATGTGGCTCTATTAGTATAGGAGATACCCTGAAAACATATCACACTTTTCATCATAGTGCTTTTACCAATGCATAAAATGCATGGAGAAGTCATTTCGAATGGACTGGTCCTCAGTGTTGTGAGAACGATGACTGGTTAAATTTTTGGTGGTTTCTTGTTTCAGTCCATAGGCCTACATCATGTGGCAAACGGTGAGCATGTGGCTCTATTAGTATAGGAGATACCTGAAAACATATCACACTTTTCATCATAGTGCTTTTACCCAATGCATAAAAATGCATGGAGAAGTCATTTCGAATGACTGGTACTCAGTGTTGTGAGAACGATGACTGGTTAAAATTATTGGTGGTTTCTTGTTCAGTCCATAGGCCTACATCATGTGGCAAACCGGTGAGCATGTGGCTCTATTAGTATAGGAGGATACCTGAAAACATATCACACTTTTCATCATAGTGCTTTTACCAATGCATAAAATGCATGGAGAAGTCATTTTGAATGACTGGTCCTCAGTGTTGTGAGAAACGATGGAACTGGGTTAAAATTTTTGGTGGTTTCTTGTTCAGTACATAGGGCCTACATCATGTGGCAAACCGGTGAGCATCGTGGCTCTATTAGTATAGGACATACCTGAAAACATATCACACTTTTCATCATAGTGCTTTTACCAATGCATAAAATGCATGGAGAAGTCATTTCGAATGACTGGTCCTCAGTGTTGTGAGAACGATGACTGGTTAAAATTTTGTGTGGTTTCTTGTTCAGTACATAGGCCTACATCATGTGGCAAACCGGTGAGCATGTGGCTCTATTAGTATAGAGACATACCTGAAAACATATCACACTTTTCATCATAGTGCTTTTACCAATGCATAAAATGCATGGAGAAGTCATTTCGAATGACTGGTCCTCAGTGTTGTGAGAACGATGACTGGGTTAAAATTTTTGGTGGTTTCTTGTTCAGTCCATAGGCCTACATCATGTGGCAAACCGGTGAGCATGTGGCTCTATTAGTATAGGAGATACCTGAAAACATATCACACTTTTCATCATAGTGCTTTTTACCAATGCATAAAATGCATGGAGAAGTCATTTCGAATGACTGGTCCTCAGTGTTGTGAGAACGATGACTGGTTAAAATTTTTGGTGGTTTCTTGTTCAGTCCATTAGGCCTTACATCATGTGGCAAACCGGTGAGCATGTGGCTCTATTAGTATAGGAAGATACCTGAAAACATATCACACTTTTCATCATAGTGCTTTTACCAATGCATAAAATGCATGGAGAAGTCATTTCGAATGACTGGTCCTCAGTGTTGTGAGAACGATGACTGGTTAAAATTTTTGGTGGTTTCTTGTTCAGTCCATAGGCCTACATCATGTGGCAAACCGGTGAGCATGTGGCTCTATTAGTATAGGAGATACCTGAAAGACATATCACACTTTTCATCATAGTGCTTTACCAATGCATAAAATGCATGGAGAAGTCATTTCGAATGACTGGTCCTCAGTGTTGTGAGAACGATGACTGGTTAAAATTTTTGGTGGTTTTCTTGTTCAGTCCATAGCCTACATCATGTGGCAAACCGGTGAGCATGTGGCTCTATTAGTATAGGAGATACCTGAAAACATATCACACTTTTCATCATAGTGCTTTTACCAATGCATAAAATGCATGGAGAAGTCATTTCGAATGACTGGTCCTCAGTGTTGTGAGAACGATGGACTGGTTAAAATTTTTGGTGGTTTCTTGTTCAGTCCTAGGCCTACATCATGTGGCAAACCGGTGAGCATGTGGCTCTATTAGTATAGGAGATACCTGAAAACATATCACACTTTTCATCATAGTGCTTTTACCAATGCATAAAATGCATGGAGAAGTCATTTCGAATGACTGGTCCTCAGTGTTGTGAGAACGATGACTGGTTAAAATTTTTGGTGGTTTCTTGTTCAGTCCATAGGCCTACATCATGTGGCAAACCGGTGAGCATGTGGCTCTATTAGTATAGGAGATACCTGAAAACATATCACACTTTTCATCATAGTGCTTTTACCAATGCATAAAATGCATGGAGAAGTCATTTCGAATGACTTGGTCCTCAGTGTTGTGAGAACGATGACTGGTTAAAATTTTTGGTGGTTTCTTGTTCAGTCCATAGGCCTACATCATGTGGCAAACCGGTGAGCATGTGGCTCTATTAGTATAGGAGATACCTGAAAACATATCACACTTTTCATCATAGTGCTTTTACCAATGCATAAAATGCATGGAGAAGTCATTTCGAATGACTGGTCCTCAGTGTTGTGAGAACGATGACTGGTTAAAATTTTTGGTGTTTCTTGTTCAGTCCATAGGCCTACATCATGTGGCAAACCGGTGAGCATTGTGGCTCTATTAGTATAGGAGATACCTGAAAACATATCACAATTTTCATCATAGTGCTTTTACCAATGCATAAAATGCATGGAGAAGTCATTTCGAATGACTGGTCCTCAGTGTTTGTGAGAACGATGACTGGTTTAAATTTTTGGTGGTTTCTTGTTCAGTCCATAGGCCTACATCATGTGGCAAACCGGTGAGCATGTGGCTCTATTAGTATAGGAGATACCTGAAAACATATCACACTTTTCATCATAGTGCTTTTACCAATGCATAAATGCATGGAGAAGTCATTTCTCGAATGACTGGTCCTCAGTGTTGTGAGAACGATGACTGGTTAAAATTTTTGGTGGTTTCTTGGTTCAGTCCATAGGCCTACATCATGTGCAAACCGGTGAGCATGTGGCTCTATTAGTATAGGAGATACCTGAAAACATATCACACTTTTCATCATAGTGCTTTTACCAATGCATAAAATGCATGGAGAAGTCATTTCGAATGACTGGTCCTCAGTGTTGTGAGAACGATGACTGGTTAAAATTTTTGGTGGTTTCTTGTTCAGTCCATTAGGCTACATCATGTGGCAAACCGTGAGCATGTGGCTCTATTAGTATAGGAGATACCTGAAAACATATCACACTTTTCATCATAGTGCTTTTACCAATGCATAAAATGCATGGAGAAGTCATTTCGAATGACTGGTCCTCAGTGTTGTGAGAACGATGACTGGTTAAAATTTTTGGTGGTTTCTTGTTCAGTCCATAGGCCTACATCATGTGGCAAACCGGTGAGCATGTGGCTCTATTAGTATAGGGAGAATACCTGAAAACATATCACACTTTTTCATCATAGTGCTTTTACCAATGGCATAAAATGCATGGAGAAGTCATTTCGAATGACTGGTCCTCAGTGTTGTGAGAACGATGACTGGTTAAAATTTTTGGTGGTTTCTTGTTCAGTCCATAGGCCTACATCATGTGGCAAACCGGTGAGCATGTGGCTCTATTAGTATAGGAGATTCCTGAAAACATATCACACTTTTCATCATAGTGCTTTTACCAATGCCATAAAAATGCATGGAGAAGTCATTTCGAATGACTGGTCCTCAGTGTTGTGAGAACGATGACTGGTTAAAATTTTTGGTGGTTTCTTGTTCAGTCCATAGGCCTTACATCATGTGGCAAACCGGGTGAGCATGTGGCTCTATTAGTATAGGAGATACCTGAAAACATATCACACTTTTTCATCATAGTGCTTTTACCAATGCATAAAATGCATGGAGAAGTCATTTCGAATGACTGGTCCTCAGTGTTGTGAGAACGATGACTGGTTAAAATTTTGGTGGTTTCTTGTTCAGTCCATAGGCCTACATCATGTGGCAAACCGGTGAGCATGTGGCTCTATTAGTATAGAGATACCTGAAAACATATCACACTTTTCATCATAGTGCTTTTACCAATGCATAAAATGCATGGAGAAGTCATTTCGAATGACTGGTCCTCAGTGTTGTGAGAACGATGACTGGTTAAAATTTTTGGTGGTTTCTTGTTCAGTCCTATAGGCCTACATCATGTGGCAAACCGGTGAGCATGTGGCTCTATTAGTATAGGAGATACCTGAAAACATATCACACTTTTCATCATAGTGCTTTTACCAATGCATAAAATGCATGGAGAAGTCATTTCGAATGACTGGTCCTCAGTGTTGTGAGAACGATGACTGGTTAAAATTTTTGGTGGTTTCTTGTTCAGTCCATAGGCCTACATCATGTGGCAAACCGGTGAGCATGTGGCTCTATTAGGTATAGGAGATACCTGAAAACATATCACACTTTTCATCATAGTGCTTTTACCAATGCATAAAATGCATGGAGAAGTCATTTCGAATGACTGGTCCTCAGTGTTGTGAGAACGATGACTGGTTAAAATTTTGGTGGTTTCTTGTTCAGTCCATAGGCCTACATCATGTGGCAAACCGGTGAGCATGTGGCTCTATTAGTATAGGAGATACCTGAAAACATATCACACTTTTCATCATAGTGCTTTTACCAATGCATAAAATGCATGGAGAAGTCATTTCGAATGACTGGTCCTCAGTGTTGTGAGAACGATGACTGGTTAAAATTTTTGGTGGTTTCTTGTTCAGGTCTATAGGCCTACATCATGTGGGCAAACCGGTGAGCATGTGGCTCTATTAGTATAGGAGATACTGAAAACATATCACACTTTTCATCATAGTGCTTTTACCAATGCATAAAATGCATGGAGAAGTCATTTCGAATGACTGGTCCTCAGTGTTGTGAGAACGATGACTGGTTAAAATTTTTGGTGGTTTCTTGTTCAGTCCATAGGCCTACATCATGTGGCCAAACCGGTGAGCATGTGGCTCTATTAGTATAGGAGATACCTGAAAACATATCACACTTTTCATCATAGTGCTTTTACCAATGCATAAAATGCATGGAGAAGTCATTTCGAATGACTGGTCCTCAGTGTTGTGAGAACGATGACTGGTTAAAATTTTTGGTGGTTTCTTGTTCAGTCCATAGGCCTACATCATGTGGCAAAACCGGTGAGCATGTGGCTCTATTAGTATAGGAGATACCTGAAAACATATCACACTTTTCATCATAGTGCTTTTACCAATGCATAAAATGCATGGAGAAGTCATTTTCGAATGACTGGTCCTCAGTGTTGTGAGAACGATGACTGGTTAAAATTTTTGGTGGTTTCTTGTTCAGTACATAGGCCTACATCATGTGGCAAACCGGTGAGCATGTGGCTCTATTAGTATAGGAGATACCTGAAAACATATCACACTTTTCATCATAGTGCTTTTACCAATGCATAAAAATGCATGGAGAAGTCATTTCGAATGACTGGTCCTCAGTGTTGTGAGAACGATGACTGGTTAAAATTTTTGGTGGTTTCTTGTTCAGTCCATAGGCCTACATCATGTGGCAAACCGGTGAGCATGTGGCTCTATTAGTATAGGAGATACCTGAAAACATATCACACTTTTCATCATAGTGCTTTTACCAATGCATAAAATGCATGGAGAAGTCATTTCGAATGACTGGTCTCAGTGTTGTGAGAACGATGACTGGTTAAAATTTTTGGTGGTTTCTTGTTCAGTCCATAGGCCTACATCATGTGGCAAACCGTGAGCATGTGGCTCTATTAGTATAGGAGATACCTGAAAACATATCACACTTTTCATCATAGTGCTTTTACCAATGCATAAAATGCATGGAGAAGTCATTTCGAATGACTGGTCCTCAGTGTTGCTGAGAACGATGACTGGTTAAAATTTTTGGTGGTTTCTTGTTCAGTCCATAGGCCTACATCATGTGGCAAACCGGTGAGCATGTGGCTCTATTAGTATAGGAGATACCTGAAAACATATCACACTTTTCATCATAGTGCTTTTACCAATGCATAAAATGCATGGAGAAGTCATTTCGAATGACTGGTCCTCAGTGTTGTGAGAACGATGACTGGTTAAAATTTTTGGTGGTTTCTTGTTCAGTCCATAGGCCTACATCATGTGCGAAACCGGTGAGCATGTGGCTCTATTAGTATAGGAGATACCTGAAAACAATATCACACTTTTCATCATAGTGCTTTTACCAATGCATAAAATGCATGGAGAAGTCATTTCGAATGACTGGTCCTCAGTGTTGTGAGAACGATGACTGGTTAAAATTTTTGGTGGTTTCTTGTTCAGTCCATAGGCCTACATCATGTGGCAAACCGGTGAGCATGTGGCTCTATTAGTATAGGAGATACCTGAAAACATATCACACTTTTCATCATAGTGCTTTTACCAATGCATAAAATGCATGGAGAAGTCATTTCGAATGACTGGTCCTCAGTGTTGTGAGAACGATGACTGGTTAAAATTTTTGGTGGTTTCTTGTTCAGTCCATAGGCCTACATCATGTGGCAAAACCGGTGAGCATGTGGCTCTATTAGTATAGGAGATACCTGAAAACATATCACACTTTTCATCATAGTGCTTTTACCAATGCATAAAATGCATGGAGAAGTCATTTCGAATGACTGGTCCACAGTGTTGTGAGAACGATGACTGGTTAAAATTTTTGGTGGTTTCTTGTTCAGTACATAGGCCTACATCATGTGGCAAACCGGTGAGCATGTGGCTCTATTAGTATAGGAGATACCTGAAAACAATATCACACTTTTCATCATAGTGCTTTTACCAATGCATAAAATGCATGGAGAAGTCATTTCGAATGACTGGTCCTCAGTGTTGTGAGAACGATGACTGGTTAAAATTTTTGGTGGTTTCTTGTTCAGTCCATAGGCCTACATCATGTGGCAAACCGGTGAGCATGTGGCTCTATTAGTATAGGAGATACCTGAAAACATATCACACTTTTCATCATAGTGCTTTTACCAATGCATAAAATGCATGGAGAAGTCATTTCGAATGACTGGTCCTCAGTGTTGTGAGAACGATGACTGGTTAAAATTTTTGGTGGTTTCTTGTTCAGTCCATAGGCCTACATCATGTGGCAAAACCGGTGAGCATGTGGCTCTATTAGTATAGGAGATACCTGAAAACATATCACACTTTTCATCATAGTGCTTTTACCAATGCATAAAATGCATGGAGAAGTCATTTCGAATGACTGGTCCTCAGTGTTGTGAGAACGATGACTGGTTAAAATTTTTGGTGGTTTCTTGTTCAGTCCATAGGCCTACATCATGTGGCAAACCGGTGAGCATGTGGCTCTATTAGTATAGGAGATACCTGAAAACATATCACACTTTTCATCATAGTGCTTTTACCAATGCATAAAATGCATGGAGAAGTCATTTCGAATGACTGGTCCTCAGTGTTGTGAGAACGATGACTGGTTAAAATTTTTGGTGGTTTCTTGTTCAGTCCATAGGCCTACATCATGTGGCAAAACCGGTGAGCATGTGGCTCTATTAGTATAGGAGATACCTGAAAACATATCACACTTTTCATCATAGTGCTTTTACCAATGCATAAAATGCATGGAGAAGTCATTTCGAATGACTGGTCCTCAGTGTTGTGAGAACGATGACTGGTTAAAATTTTTGGTGGTTTCTTGTTCAGTCCATAGGCCTACATCATGTGGCAAACCGGTGAGCATGTGGCTCTATTAGTATAGGAGATACCTGAAAACATATCACACTTTTCATCATAGTGCTTTTACCAATGCATAAAATGCATGGAGAAGTCATTTCGAATGACTGGTCCTCAGTGTTGTGAGAACGATGACTGGTTAAAATTTTTGGTGGTTTCTTGTTCAGTCCATAGGCCTACATCATGTGGCAAACCGGTGAGCATGTGGCTCTATTAGTATAGGTGATACCTGAAAACATATCACACTTTTCATCATAGTGCTTTTACCAATGCATAAAATGCATGGAGAAGTCATTTCGAATGACTGGACCTCAGTGTTGTGAGAACGATGACTGGTTAAAATTTTTGGTGGTTTCTTGTTCAGTCCATAGGCCTACATCATGTGGCAAACCAGTGAGCATGTGGCTCTATTAGTATAGGAGATACCTGAAAACATATCACACTTTTCATCATAGTGCTTTTACCAATGCATAAAATGCATGGAGAAGTCATTTCGCATGACTGGTCCTCAGTGTTGTGAGAACGATGACTGGTTAAAATTTTTGGTGGTTTCTTGTTCAGTCCATTAGCCTACATCATGTGGCAAACCGGTGAGCATGTGGCTCTATTAGTATAGGAGATACCTGAAAACATATCACACTTTTCATCATAGTGCTTTTACCAATGCATAAAATGCATGGAGAAGTCATTTCGAATGACTGGTCCTCAGTGTTGTGAGAACGATGACTGGTTAAAATTTTTGGTGGTTTCTTGTTCAGTCCATAGGCCTACATCATGTTGCAAACCGGTGAGCATGTGGCTCTATTTGTATAGGAGATACCTGAAAACATATCACACTTTTCATCATAGAGCTTTTACCAATGCATAAAATGCATGGAGAAGTCATTTCGAATGACTGGTCCTCAGTGTTGTGAGAACGATGACTGGTTAAAATTTTTGGTGGTTTCTTGTTCAGTCCATTAGCCTACATCATGTGGCAAACCGGTGAGCATGTGGCTCTATTAGTATAGGAGATACCTGAAAACATATCACACTTTTCATCATAGTGCTTTTACCAATGCATAAAATGCATGGAGAAGTCATTTCGAATGACTGGTCCTCAGTGTTGTGAGAACGATGACTGGTTAAAATTTTTGGTGGTTTCTTGTTCAGTCCATAGGCCTACATCATGTGGCAAACCGGTGAGCATGTGGCTCTATTAGTATAGGAGATACCTGAAAACATATCACACTTTTCATCATAGTGCTTTTACCAATGCATAAAATGCATGGAGAAGTCATTTCGAATGACTGGTCCTCAGTGTTGTGAGAACGATGACTGGTTAAAATTTTTGGTGGTTTCTTGTTCAGTCCATAGGCCTACATCATGTGGCAAACCGGTGAGCATGTGGCTCTATTAGTATAGGTGATACCTGAAAACATATCACACTTTTCATCATAGTGCTTTTACCAATGCATAAAATGCATGGAGAAGTCATTTCGAATGACTGGTCCTCAGTGTTGTGAGAACGATGACTGGTTAAAATTTTTGGTGGTTTCTTGTTCAGTCCATAGGCCTACATCATGTGGCAAACCAGTGAGCATGTGGCTCTATTAGTATAGGAGATACCTGAAAACATATCACACTTTTCATCATAGTGCTTTTACCAATGCATAAAATGCATGGAGAAGTCATTTCGCATGACTGGTCCTCAGTGTTGTGAGAACGATGACTGGTTAAAATTTTTGGTGGTTTCTTGTTCAGTCCATTAGCCTACATCATGTTGCAAACCGGTGAGCATGTGGCTCTATTTGTATAGGAGATACCTGAAAACATATCACACTTTTCATCATAGAGCTTTTACCAATGCATAAAATGCATGGAGAAGTCATTTCGAATGACTGGTCCTCAGTGTTGTGAGAACGATGACTGGTTAAAATTTTTGGTGGTTTCTTGTTCAGTCCATTAGCCTACATCATGTGGCAAACCGGTGAGCATGTGGCTCTATTAGTATAGGAGATACCTGAAAACATATCACACTTTTCATCATAGTGCTTTTACCAATGCATAAAATGCATGGAGAAGTCATTTCGAATGACTGGTCCTCAGTGTTGTGAGAACGATGACTGGTTAAAATTTTTGGTGGTTTCTTGTTCAGTCCATAGGCCTACATCATGTGGCAAACCGGTGAGCATGTGGCTCTATTAGTATAGGAGATACCTGAAAACATATCACACTTTTCATCATAGTGCTTTTACCAATGCATAAAATGCTTGGAGAAGTCATTTCGAATGACTGGTCCTCAGTGTTGTGAGAACGATGACTGGTTAAAATTTTTGGTGGTTTCTTGTTCAGTCCATAGGCCTACATCATGTGGCAAACCGGTGAGCATGTGGCTCTATTAGTATAGGAGATACCTGAAAATATATCACACATTTCATAATAGTGCTTTTACCAATGCATAAAATGACTGGAGAAGTCATTTCGAATGACTGGTCCTCAGTGTTGTGAGAACGATGACTGGTTAAAATTTTTGGTGGTTTCTTGTTCAGTCCATAGGCCTACATCATGTGGCAAACCGGTGAGCATGTGGCTCTATTAGTATAGGAGATACCTGAAAACATATCACACTTTTCATCATAGTGCTTTTACCAATGCATAAAATGCATGGAGAAGTCATTTCGAATGACTGGTCCTCAGTGTTGTGAGAACGATGACTGGTTAAAATTTTTGGTGGTTTCTTGTTCAGTCCATAGGCCTACATCATGTGGCAAACCGGTGAGCAGGTGGCTCTATTAGTATAGGAGATACCTGAAAACATATCACACTTTTCATCATAGTGCTTTTACCAATGCATAAAATGCATGGAGAAGTCATTTCGAATGACTGGTCCTCAGTGTTGTGAGAACGATGACTGGTTAAAATTTTTGGTGGTTTCTTGTTCAGTCCATAGGCCTACATCATGTGGCAAACCGGTGAGCATATCTCCTATACTAATAGAGCCACATGCTCACCGGTTTGCCACATGATGTAGGCCTATGGACTGAACAAGAAACCACCAAAAATTTTAACCAGTCATCGTTCTCACAACACTGAGGACCAGTCATTCGAAATGACTTCTCCATGCATTTTATGCATTGGTAAAAGCACTATGATTGAAAAGTGTGATAAGTTTTCAGGTATCTCCTATACTAACAGAGCCACATGCTCACCGGTTTGCCACATGATGTAGGCCTATGGACTGAACAAGAAACCACCAAAAATTTTAACCAGCCATCGTTCTCACAACACTGAGGACCAGTCATTCGAAATGACTTCTCCATGCATTTTATGCATTGGTAAAAGCACTATGATGAAAAGTGTGATATGTTTTCAGGTATCTCCTATACTAATAGAGCCACATGCTCACCGGTTTGCCACATGATGTAGGCCTATGGACTGAACAAGAAACCACCAAAAATTTTAACCAGTCATCGTTCTCACAACACTGAGGACCAGTCATTCGAAATGACTTCTCCATGCATTTTATGCATTGGTAAAAGCACTATGATGAAAAGTGTGATATGTTTTCAGGTATCTCCTATACTAATAGAGCCACATGCTCACCGGTTTGCCACATGATGTAGGCCTATGGACTGAACAAGAAACCACCAAAACTTTTAACCAGTCATCGTTCTCACAACACTGAGGACCAGTCATTCGAAATGACTTCTCCATGCATTTTATGCATTGGTAAAAGCACTATGATGAAAAGTGTGATATGTTTTCAGGTATCTCCTATACTAATAGAGCCACATGCTCACCGGTTTGCCACATGATGTAGGCCTATGGACTGAACAAGAAACCACCAAAAATTTTAACCAGTCATCGTTCTCACAACACTGAGGACCAGTCATTCGAAATGACTTCTCCATGCATTTTATGCATTGGTAAAAGCACTATGATGAAAAGTGTGATATGTTTTCAGGTATCTCCTATACTAATAGAGCCACATGCTCACCGGTTTGCCACATGATATGATGTAGGCCTATGGACTGAACAAGAAACCACCAAAAATTTTAACCAGTCATCGTTCTCACAACACTGAGGACCAGTCATTCGAAATGACTTCTCCATGCATTTTATGCATTGGTAAAAGCACTATGATGAAAAGTGTGATATGTTTTCAGGTATCTCCTATACTAATAGAGCCACATGCTCACCGGTTTGCCACATGATGTAGGCCTATGGACTGAACAAGAAACCACCAAAAATTTTAACCAGTCATCGTTCTCACAACACTGAGGACCAGTCATTCGAAATGACTTCTCCATGCATTTTATGCATTGGTAAAAGCACTATGATGAAAAGTGTGATATGTTTTCAGGTATCTCCTATACTAATAGAGCCACATGCGCACCGGTTTGCCACATGATGTAGGCCTATGGACTGAACAAGAAACCACCAAAAATTTTAACCAGTCATCGTTCTCACAACACTGAGGACCAGTCATTCGAAATGACTTCTCCATGCATTTTATGCATTGGTAAAAGCACTATGATGAAAAGTGTGATATGTTTTCAGGTATCTCCTATACTAATATAGCCACATGCTCACCGGTTTGCCACATGATGTAGGCCTATGGACTGAACAAGAAACCACCAAAAATTTTAACCAGTCATCGTTCTCACAACACTGAGGACCAGTCATTCGAAATGACTTCTCCATGCATTTTATGCATTGGTAAAAGCACTATGATGAAAAGTGTGATATGTTTTCAGGTATCTCCTATACTAATAGAGCCACATGCTCACCGGTTTGCCACATGATGTAGGCCTATGGACTGAACAAGAAACCACCAAAAATTTTAACCAGTCATCGTTCTCACAACACTGAGGACCAGTCATTCGAAATGACTTCTCCATGCATTTTATGCATTGGTAAAAGCACTATGATGAAAAGTGTGATATGTTTTCAGGTATCTCCTATACTAATAGAGCCACATGCTCACCGGTTTGCCACATGATGTAGGCCTATGGACTGAACAAGAAACCACCAAAAATTTTAACCAGTCATCGTTCTCACAACACTGAGGACCAGTCATTCGAAATGACTTCATGCATTTTATGCATTTATAAAAGCACTATGATGAAAAGTGTGATATGTTTTCAGGTATCTCCTATACTAATAGAGCCACATGCTCACCGGTTTGCCACATGATGTAGGCCTATGGACTGAACAAGAAACCACCAAAAATTTTAACCAGTCATCGTTCTCACAACACTGAGGACCAGTCATTCGAAATGACTTCTCCATGCATTTTATGCATTGGCAAAAGCACTATGATGAAAAGTGTGATGTTTTCAGGTATCTCCTATACTAATAGAGCCACATGCTCACCGGTTTGCCACATGATGTAGGCCTATGGACTGAACAAGAAACCACCAAAAATTTTAACCAGTCATCGTTCTCACAACACTGAGGACCAGTCATTCGAAATGACTTCTCCATGCATTTTATGCATTGGCAAAAGCACTATGATGAAAAGTGTGATATGTTTTCAGGTATCTCCTATACTAATAGAGCCACATGCTCACCGGTTTGCCACATGATGTAGGCCTATGGACTGAACAAGAAACCACCAAAAATTTTAACCAGTCATCGTTCTCACAACACTGAGGACCAGTCATCCGAAATGACTTCTCCATGCATTTTATGCATTGGTAAAAGCACTATGATGAAAAGTGTGATATGTTTTCAGGTATCTCCTATACTAATAGAGCCACATGCTCACCGGTTTGCCACATGATGTAGGCCTATGGACTGAACAAGAAACCACCAAAAATTTTAACCAGTTAGCGTTCTCACAACACTGAGGACCAGTCATTCGAAATGACTTCTCCATGCATTTTATGCATTGGTAAAAGCACCATGATGAAAAGTGTGATGTTTTCAGGTATCTCCTATACTAATAGAGCCACATGCTCACCGGTTTGCCACATGATGTAGGCCTATGGACTGAACAAGAAACCACCAAAAATTTTAACCAGTCATCGTTCTCACAACACTGAGGACCAGTCATTCGAAATGACTTCTCCATGCATTTTATGCATTGGTAAAAGCACTATGATGAAAAGTGTGATATGTTTTCAGGTATCTCCTATACTAATAGAGCCACATGCTCACCGGTTTGCCACATGATGTAGGCCTATGGACTGAACAAGAAACCACCAAAAATTTTAACCAGTCATTGTTCTCACAACACTGAGGACCAGTCATTCAAAATGACTTCTCCATGCATTTTATGCATTGGTAAAAGCACTATGATGAAAAGTGTGATATGTTTTCAGGTATCTCCTATACTAATAGAGCCACATGCTCACCGGTTTGCCACATGATGTAGGCCTATGGACTGAACAAGAAACCACCAAAAATTTTAACCAGTCATCGTTCTCACAACACTGAGGACCAGTCATTCGAAATGACTTCTCCATGCATTTTATGCATTGGTAAAAGCACTATGATGAAAAGTGTGATATGTTTTCAGGTATCTCCTATACTAATAGAGCCACATGCTCACCGGTTTGCCACATGATGTAGGCCTATGGACTGAACAAGAAACCACCAAAAATTTTAACCAGTCATCGTTCTCACAACACTGAGGACCAGTCATTCGAAATGACTTCTCCATGCATTTTATGCATTGGTAAAAGCACTATGATGAAAAGTGTGATATGTTTTCAGGTATCTCCTATACTAATAGAGCCACATGCGCACCGGTTTGCCACATGATGTAGGCCTATGGACTGAACAAGAAACCACCAAAAATTTTAACCAGTCATCGTTCTCACAACACTGAGGACCAGTCATTCGAAATGACTTCTCCATGCATTTTATGCATTGGTAAAAGCACTATGATGAAAAGTGTGATATGTTTTCAGGTATCTCCTATACTAATATAGCCACATGCTCACCGGTTTGCCACATGATGTAGGCCTATGGACTGAACAAGAAACCACCAAAAATTTTAACCAGTCATCGTTCTCACAACACTGAGGACCAGTCATTCGAAATGACTTCTCCATGCATTTTATGCATTGGTAAAAGCACTATGATGAAAAGTGTGATATGTTTTCAGGTATCTCCTATACTAATAGAGCCACATGCTCACCGGTTTGCCACATGATGTAGGCCTATGGACTGAACAAGAAACCACCAAAAATTTTAACCAGTCATCGTTCTCACAACACTGAGGACCAGTCATTCGAAATGACTTCTCCATGCATTTTATGCATTGGTAAAAGCACTATGATGAAAAGTGTGATATGTTTTCAGGTATCTCCTATACTAATAGAGCCACATGCTCACCGGTTTGCCACATGATGTAGGCCTATGGACTGAACAAGAAACCACCAAAAATTTTAACCAGTCATCGTTCTCACAACACTGAGGACCAGTCATTCGAAATGACTTCATGCATTTTATGCATTTATAAAAGCACTATGATGAAAAGTGTGATATGTTTTCAGGTATCTCCTATACTAATAGAGCCACATGCTCACCGGTTTGCCATATGATGTAGGCCTATGGACTGAACAAGAAACCACCAAAAATTTTAACCAGTCATCGTTCTCACAACACTGAGGACCAGTCATTCGAAATGACTTCTCCATGCATTTTATGCATTGGTAAAAGCACTATGATGAAAAGTGTGATGTTTTCAGGTATCTCCTATACTAATAGAGCCACATGCTCACCGGTTTGCCACATGATGTAGGCCTATGGACTGAACAAGAAACCACCAAAAATTTTAACCAGTCATCGTTCTCACAACACTGAGGACCAGTCATTCGAAATGACTTCTCCATGCATTTTATGCATTGGTAAAAGCACTATGATGAAAAGTGTGATATGTTTTCAGGTATCTCCTATACTAATAGAGCCACATGCTCACCGGTTTGCCACATGATGTAGGCCTATGGACTGAACAAGAAACCACCAAAAATTTTAACCAGTCATCGTTCTCACAACACTGAGGACCAGTCATTCGAAATGACTTCTCCATGCATTTTATGCATTGGTAAAAGCACTATGATGAAAAGTGTGATATGTTTTCAGGTATCTCCTATACTAATAGAGCCACATGCTCACCGGTTTGCCACATGATGTAGGCCTATGGACTGAACAAGAAACCACCAAAAATTTTAACCAGTCATCGTTCTCACAACACTGAGGACCAGTCATTCGAAATGACTTCTCCATGCATTTTATGCATTGGTAAAAGCACTATGATGAAAAGTGTGATATGTTTTCAGGTATCTCCTATACTAATAGAGCCACATGCTCACCGGTTTGCCACATGATGTAGGCCTATGGACTGAACAAGAAACCACCAAAAATTTTAACCAGTCATCGTTCTCACAACACTGAGGACCAGTCATCCGAAATGACTTCTCCATGCATTTTATGCATTGGTAAAAGCACTATGATGAAAAGTGTGATATGTTTTCAGGTATCTCCTATACTAATAGAGCCACATGCTCACCGGTTTGCCACATGATGTAGGCCTATGGACTGAACAAGAAACCACCAAAAATTTTAACCAGTCATCGTTCTCACAACACTGAGGACCAGTCATTCGAAATGACTTCTCCATGCATTTTATGCATTGGTAAAAGCACTATGATGAAAAGTGTGATGTTTTCAGGTATCTCCTATACTAATAGAGCCACATGCTCACCGGTTTGCCACATGATGTAGGCCTATGGACTGAACAAGAAACCACCAAAAATTTTAACCAGTCATCGTTCTCACAACACTGAGGACCAGTCATTCGAAATGACTTCTCCATGCATTTTATGCATTGGTAAAAGCACTATGATGAAAAGTGTGATATGTTTTCAGGTATCTCCTATACTAATAGAGCCACATGCTCACCGGTTTGCCACATGATGTAGGCCTATGGACTGAACAAGAAACCACCAAACATTTTAACCAGTCATTGTTCTCACAACACTGAGGACCAGTCATTCGAAATGACTTCTCCATGCATTTTATGCATTGGTAAAAGCACTATGATGAAAAGTGTGATATGTTTTCAGGTATCTCCTATACTAATAGAGCCACATGCTCACCGGTTTGCCACATGATGTAGGCCTATGGACTGAACAAGAAACCACCAAAAATTTTAACCAGTCATCGTTCTCACAACACTGAGGACCAGTCATTCGAAATGACTTCTCCATGCATTTTATGCATTGGTAAAAGCACTATGATGAAAAGTGTGATATGTTTTCAGGTATCTCCTATACTAATAGAGCCACATGCTCACCGGTTTGCCACATGATGTAGGCCTATGGACTGAACAATCAACCACCAAAAATTTTAACCAGTCATCGTTCTCACAACACTGAGGACCAGTCATTCGAAATGACTTCTCCATGCATTTTATGCATTGGTAAAAGCACTATGATGAAAAGTGTGATATGTTTTCAGGTATCTCCTATACTAATATAGCCACATGCTCACCGGTTTGCCACATGATGTAGGCCTATGGACTGAACAAGAAACCACCAACAATTTTAACCAGTCATCGTTCTCACAACACTGAGGACCAGTCATTCGAAATGACTTCTCCATGCATTTTATGCATTGGTAAAAGCACTATGATGAAAAGTGTGATATGTTTTCAGGTATCTCCTATACTAATAGAGCCACATGCTCACCGGTTTGCCACATGATGTAGGCCTATGGACTGAACAAGAAACCACCAAAAATTTTAACCAGTCATCGTTCTCACAACACTGAGGACCAGTCATTCGAAATGACTTCTCCATGCATTTTATGCATTGGTAAAAGCACTATGATTGAAAAGTGTGATATGTTTTCAGGTATCTCCTATACTAATAGAGCCACATGCTCACCGGTTTGCCACATGATGTAGGCCTATGGACTGAACAAGAAACCACCAAAAATTTTAACCAGTCATCGTTCTCACAACACTGAGGACCAGTCATTCGAAATGACTTCTCCATGCATTTTATGCATTGGTAAAAGCACTATGATGAAAAGTGTGATATGTTTTCAGGTATCTCCTGTACTAATAGAGCCACATGCTCACCGGTTTGCCACATGATGTAGGCCTATGGACTGAACAAGAAACCACCAAAAATTTTAACCAGTCATCGTTCTCACAACACTGAGGACCAGTCATTCAAAATGACTTCTCCATGCATTTTATGCATTGCTAAAAGCACTATGATGAAAAGTGTGATATGTTTTCAGGTATCTCCTATACTAATAGAGCCACATGCTCACCGGTTTGCCACATGATGTAGGCCTATGGACTGAACAAGAAACCACCAAAAATTTTAACCAGTCATCGTTCTCACAACACTGAGGACCAGTCATTCGAAATGACTTCTCCATGCATTTTATGCATTGGTAAAAGCACTATGATGAAAAGTGTGATATGTTTTCAGGTATCTCCTATACTAATAGAGCCACATGCTCACCGGTTTGCCACATGATGTAGGCCTATGGACTGAACAAGAAACCACCAAAAATTTTAACCAGTCATCGTTCTCACAACACTGAGGACCAGTCATTCGAAATGACTTCTCCATGCATTTTATGCATTGGTAAAAGCACTATGATGAAAAGTGTGATATGTTTTCAGGTATCTCCTATACTAATAGAGCCACATGCTCACCGGTTTGCCACATGATGTAGGCCTATGGACTGAACAAGAAACCACCAAAAATTTTAACCAGTCATCGTTCTCACAACACTGAGGACCAGTCATTCGAAATGACTTCTCCATGCATTTTATGCATTGGTAAAAGCACTATGATGAAAAGTGTGATATGTTTTCAGGTATCTCCTATACTAATAGAGCCACATGCTCACCGGTTTGCCACATGATGTAGGCCTATGAACTGAACAAGAAACCACCAAAAATTTTAACCAGTCATCGTTCTCACAACACTGAGGACCAGTCATCCGAAATGACTTCTCCATGCATTTTATGCATTGGTAAAAGCACTATGATGAAAAGTGTGATATGTTTTCAGGTATCTCCTATACTAATAGAGCCACATGCTCACCGGTTTGCCACATGATGTAGGCCTATGGACTGAACAAGAAACCACCAAAAATTTTAACCAGTCATCGTTCTCACAACACTGAGGACCAGTCATTCGAAATGACTTCTCCATGCATTTTTTGCATTGGTAAAAGCACTATGATGAAAAGTGTGATATGTTTTCAGGTATCTCCTATACTAATAGAGCCACATGCTCACCGGTTTGCCACATGATGTAGGCCTATGGACTGAACAAGAAACCACCAAAAATTTTAACCAGTCATCGTTCTCACAACACTGAGGACCAGTCATTCGAAATGACTTCTCCATGCATTTTATGCATTGGTAAAAGCACTATGATGAAAAGTGTGATATGTTTTCAGGTATCTCCTATACTAATAGAGCCACATGCTCACCGGTTTGCCACATGATGTAGGCCTATGGACTGAACAAGAAACCACCAAAAATTTTAACCAGTCATCGTTCTCACAACACTGAGGACCAGTCATTCGAAATGACTTCTCCATGCATTTTATGCATTGGTAAAAGCACTATGATGAAAAGTGTGATATGTTTTCAGGTATCTCCTATACTAATAGAGCCACATGCTCACCGGTTTGCCACATGATGTAGGCCTATGGACTGAACAAGAAACCACCAAAAATTTTAACCAGTCATCGTTCTCACAACACTGAGGACCAGTTATTCGAAATGACTTCTCCATGCATTTTATGCATTGGTAAAAGCACTATGATGAAAAGTGTGATATGTTTTCAGGTATCTCCTATACTAATAGAGCCACATGCTCACCGGTTTGCCACATGATGTAGGCCTATGGACTGAACAAGAAACCACCAAAAATTTTAACCAGTCATCGTTCTCACAACACTGAGGACCAGTCATTCGAAATGACTTCTCCATGCATTTTATGCATTGGTAAAAGCACTATGATGAAAAGTGTGATATGTTTTCAGGTATCTCCTATACTAATAGAGCCACATGCTCACCGGTTTGCCACATGATGTAGGCCTATGGACTGAACAAGAAACCACCAAAAATTTTAACCAGTCATCGTTCTCACAACACTGAGGACCAGTCATTCGAAATGACTTCTCCATGCATTTTATGCATTGGTAAAAGCACTATGATGAAAAGTGTGATATGTTTTCAGGTATCTCCTGTACTAATAGAGCCACATGCTCACCGGTTTGCCACATGATGTAGGCCTATGGACTGAACAAGAAACCACCAAAAATTTTAACCAGTCATCGTTCTCACAACACTGAGGACCAGTCATTCGAAATGACTTCTCCATGCATTTTATGCATTGGTAAAAGCAATATGATGAAAAGTGTGATATGTTTTCAGGTATCTCCTATACTAATAGAGCCACATGCTCACCGGTTTGCCACATGATGTAGGCCTATGGACTGAACAAGAAACCACCAAAAATTTTAACCAGTCATCGTTCTCACAACACTGAGGACCAGTCATTCGAAATGACTTCTCCATGCATTTTATGCATTGGTAAAAGCACTATGATGAAAAGTGTGATATGTTTTCAGGTATCTCCTATACTAATAGAGCCACATGCTCACCGGTTTGCCACATGATGTAGGCCTATGGACTGAACAAGAAACCACCAAAAATTTTAACCAGTCATCGTTCTCACAACACTGAGGACCAGTCATTCGAAATGACTTCTCCATGCATTTTATGCATTGGTAAAAGCACTATGATGAAAAGTGTGATATGTTTTCAGGTATCTCCTATACTAATAGAGCCACATGCTCACCGGTTTGCCACATGATGTAGGCCTATGGACTGAACAAGAAACCACCAAAAATTTTAACCAGTCATCGTTCTCACAACACTGAGGACCAGTCATTCGAAATGACTTCTCCATGCATTTTATGCATTGGTAAAAGCACTATGATGAAAAGTGTGATATGTTTTCAGGTATCTCCTATACTAATAGAGCCACATGCTCACCGGTTTGCCACATGATGTAGGCCTATGAACTGAACAAGAAACCACCAAAAATTTTAACCAGTCATCGTTCTCACAACACTGAGGACCAGTCATCCGAAATGACTTCTCCATGCATTTTATGCATTGGTAAAAGCACTATGATGAAAAGTGTGATATGTTTTCAGGTATCTCCTATACTAATAGAGCCACATGCTCACCGGTTTGCCACATGATGTAGGCCTATGGACTGAACAAGAAACCACCAAAAATTTTAACCAGTCATCGTTCTCACAACACTGAGGACCAGTCATTCGAAATGACTTCTCCATGCATTTTTTGCATTGGTAAAAGCACTATGATGAAAAGTGTGATATGTTTTCAGGTATCTCCTATACTAATAGAGCCACATGCTCACCGGTTTGCCACATGATGTAGGCCTATGGACTGAACAAGAAACCACCAAAAATTTTAACCAGTCATCGTTCTCACAACACTGAGGACCAGTCATTCGAAATGACTTCTCCATGCATTTTATGCATTGGTAAAAGCACTATGATGAAAAGTGTGATATGTTTTCAGGTATCTCCTATACTAATAGAGCCACATGCTCACCGGTTTGCCACATGATGTAGGCCTATGGACTGAACAAGAAACCACCAAAAATTTTAACCAGTCATCGTTCTCACAACACTGAGGACCAGTTATTCGAAATGACTTCTCCATGCATTTTATGCATTGGTAAAAGCACTATGATGAAAAGTGTGATATGTTTTCAGGTATGTCCTATACTAATAGAGCCACATGCTCACCGGTTTGCCACATGATGTAGGCCTATGGACTGAACAAGAAACCACCAAAAATTTTAACCAGTCATCGTTCTCACAACACTGAGGACCAGTCATTCGAAATGACTTCTCCATGCATTTTATGCATTGGTAAAAGCACTATGATGAAAAGTGTGATATGTTTTCAGGTATCTCCTATACTAATAGAGCCACATGCTCACCGGTTTGCCACATGATGTAGGCCTATGGACTGAACAAGAAACCACCAAAAATTTTAACCAGTCATCGTTCTCACAACACTGAGGACCAGTCATTCGAAATGACTTCTCCATGCATTTTATGCATTGGTAAAAGCACTATGATGAAAAGTGTGATATGTTTTCAGGTATCTCCTGTACTAATAGAGCCACATGCTCACCGGTTTGCCACATGATGTAGGCCTATGGACTGAACAAGAAACCACCAAAAATTTTAACCAGTCATCGTTCTCACAACACTGAGGACCAGTCATTCAAAATGACTTCTCCATGCATTTTATGCATTGGTAAAAGCACTATGATGAAAAGTGTGATATGTTTTCAGGTATCTCCTATACTAATAGAGCCACATGCTCACCGGTTTGCCACATGATGTAGGCCTATGGACTGAACAAGAAACCACCAAAAATTTTAACCAGTCATCGTTCTCACAACACTGAGGACCAGTCATTCGAAATGACTTCTCCATGCATTTTATGCATTGGTAAAAGCACTATGATGAAAAGTGTGATATGTTTTCAGGTATCTCCTATACTAATAGAGCCACATGCTCACCGGTTTGCCACATGATGTAGGCCTATGGACTGAACAAGAAACCACCAAAAATTTTAACCAGTCATCGTTCTCACAACACTGAGGACCAGTCATTCGAAATGACTTCTCTATGCATTTTATGCATTGGTAAAAGCACTATGATGAAAAGTGTGATATGTTTTCAGGTACCTCCTATACTAATAGAGCCACATGCTCACCGGTTTGCCACATGATGTAGGCCTATGGACTGAACAAGAAACCACCAAAAATTTTAACCAGTCATCGTTCTCACAACACTGAGGACCAGTCATTCGAAATGACTTCTCCATGCATTTTATGCATTGGTAAAAGCACTATGATGAAAAGTGTGATATGTTTTCAGGTATCTCCTATACTAATAGAGCCACATGCTCACCGGTTTGCCACATGATGTAGGCCTATGGACTGAACAAGAAACCACCAAAAATTTTAACCAGTCATCGTTCTCACAACACTGAGGACCAGTCATTCGAAATGACTTCTCCATGCATTTTATGCATTCGTAAAAGCACTATGATGAAAAGTGTGATATGTTTTCAGGTATCTCCTGTACTAATAGAGCCACATGCTCACCGGTTTGCCACATGATGTAGGCCTATGGACTGAACAAGAAACCACCAAAAATTTTAACCAGTCATCGTTCTCACAACACTGAGGACCAATCATTCAAAATGACTTCTCCATGCATTTTATGCATTGGTAAAAGCACTATGATGAAAAGTGTGATATGTTTTCAGGTATCTCCTATACTAATAGAGCCACATGCTCACCGGTTTACCACATGATGTAGGCCTATGGACTGAACAAGAAACCACCAAAAATTTTAACCAGTCATCGTTCTCACAACACTGAGGACCAGTCATTCGAAATGACTTCTCCATGCATTTTATGCATTGGTAAAAGCACTATGATGAAAAGTGTGATATGTTTTCAGGTATCTCCTATACTAATAGAGCCACATGCTCACCGGTTTGCCACATGATGTAGGCCTATGGACTGAACAAGAAACCACCAAAAATTTTAACCAGTCATCGTTCTCACAACACTGAGGACCAGTCATCCGAAATGACTTCTCCATGCATTTTATGCATTGGTAAAAGCACTATGATGAAAAGTGTGATATGTTTTCAGGTATCTCCTATACTAATAGAGCCACATGCTCACCGGTTTGCCACATGATGTAGGCCTATGGACTGAACAAGAAACCACCAAAAATTTTAACCAGTCATCGTTCTCACAACACTGAGGACCAGTCATTCGAAATGACTTCTCCATGCATTTTATGCATTGGTAAAAGCACTATGATGAAAAGTGTGATGTTTTCAGGTATCTCCTATACTAATAGAGCCACATGCTCACCGGTTTGCCACATGATGTAGGCCTATGGACTGAACAAGAAACCACCAAAAATTTTAACCAGTCATCGTTCTCACAACACTGAGGACCAGTCATTCGAAATGACTTCTCCATGCATTTTATGCATTGGTAAAAGCACTATGATGAAAAGTGTGATATGTTTTCAGGTATCTCCTATACTAATAGAGCCACATGCTCACCGGTTTGCCACATGATGTAGGCCTATGGACTGAACAAGAAACCACCAAACATTTTAACCAGTCATTGTTCTCACAACACTGAGGACCAGTCATTCGAAATGACTTCTCCATGCATTTTATGCATTGGTAAAAGCACTATGATGAAAAGTGTGATATGTTTTCAGGTATCTCCTATACTAATAGAGCCACATGCTCACCGGTTTGCCACATGATGTAGGCCTATGGACTGAACAATCAACCACCAAAAATTTTAACCAGTCATCGTTCTCACAACACTGAGGACCAGTCATTCGAAATGACTTCTCCATGCATTTTATGCATTGGTAAAAGCACTATGATGAAAAGTGTGATATGTTTTCAGGTATCTCCTATACTAATATAGCCACATGCTCACCGGTTTGCCACATGATGTAGGCCTATGGACTGAACAAGAAACCACCAAAAATTTTAACCAGTCATCGTTCTCACAACACTGAGGACCAGTCATTCGAAATGACTTCTCCATGCATTTTATGCATTGGTAAAAGCACTATGATGAAAAGTGTGATATGTTTTCAGGTATCTCCTATACTAATAGAGCCACATGCTCACCGGTTTGCCACATGATGTAGGCCTATGGACTGAACAAGAAACCACCAAAAATTTTAACCAGTCATCGTTCTCACAACACTGAGGACCAGTCATTCGAAATGACTTCTCCATGCATTTTATGCATTGGTAAAAGCACTATGATTGAAAAGTGTGATATGTTTTCAGGTATCTCCTATACTAATAGAGCCACATGCTCACCGGTTTGCCACATGATGTAGGCCTATGGACTGAACAAGAAACCACCAAAAATTTTAACCAGTCATCGTTCTCACAACACTGAGGACCAGTCATTCGAAATGACTTCTCCATGCATTTTATGCATTGGTAAAAGCACTATGATGAAAAGTGTGATATGTTTTCAGGTATCTCCTGTACTAATAGAGCCACATGCTCACCGGTTTGCCACATGATGTAGGCCTATGGACTGAACAAGAAACCACCAAAAATTTTAACCAGTCATCGTTCTCACAACACTGAGGACCAGTCATTCAAAATGACTTCTCCATGCATTTTATGCATTGCTAAAAGCACTATGATGAAAAGTGTGATATGTTTTCAGGTATCTCCTATACTAATAGAGCCACATGCTCACCGGTTTGCCACATGATGTAGGCCTATGGACTGAACAAGAAACCACCAAAAATTTTAACCAGTCATCGTTCTCACAACACTGAGGACCAGTCATTCGAAATGACTTCTCCATGCATTTTATGCATTGGTAAAAGCACTATGATGAAAAGTGTGATATGTTTTCAGGTATCTCCTATACTAATAGAGCCACATGCTCACCGGTTTGCCACATGATGTAGGCCTATGGACTGAACAAGAAACCACCAAAAATTTTAACCAGTCATCGTTCTCACAACACTGAGGACCAGTCATTCGAAATGACTTCTCCATGCATTTTATGCATTGGTAAAAGCACTATGATGAAAAGTGTGATATGTTTTCAGGTATCTCCTATACTAATAGAGCCACATGCTCACCGGTTTGCCACATGATGTAGGCCTATGGACTGAACAAGAAACCACCAAAAATTTTAACCAGTCATCGTTCTCACAACACTGAGGACCAGTCATTCGAAATGACTTCTCCATGCATTTTATGCATTGGTAAAAGCACTATGATGAAAAGTGTGATATGTTTTCAGGTATCTCCTATACTAATAGAGCCACATGCTCACCGGTTTGCCACATGATGTAGGCCTATGAACTGAACAAGAAACCACCAAAAATTTTAACCAGTCATCGTTCTCACAACACTGAGGACCAGTCATCCGAAATGACTTCTCCATGCATTTTATGCATTGGTAAAAGCACTATGATGAAAAGTGTGATATGTTTTCAGGTATCTCCTATACTAATAGAGCCACATGCTCACCGGTTTGCCACATGATGTAGGCCTATGGACTGAACAAGAAACCACCAAAAATTTTAACCAGTCATTGTTCTCACAACACTGAGGACCAGTCATTCGAAATGACTTCTCCATGCATTTTATGCATTGGTAAAAGCACTATGATGAAAAGTGTGATATGTTTTCAGGTATCTCCTATACTAATAGAGCCACATGCTCACCGGTTTGCCACATGATGTAGGCCTATGGACTGAACAAGAAACCACCAAAAATTTTAACCAGTCATCGTTCTCACAACACTGAGGACCAGTCATTCGAAATGACTTCTCCATGCATTTTATGCATTGGTAAAAGCACTATGATGAAAAGTGTGATATGTTTTCAGGTATCTCCTGTACTAATAGAGCCACATGCTCACCGGTTTGCCACATGATGTAGGCCTATGGACTGAACAAGAAACCACCAAAAATTTTAACCAGTCATCGTTCTCACAACACTGAGGACCAGTCATTCGAAATGACTTCTCCATGCATTTTATGCATTGGTAAAAGCACTATGATGAAAAGTGTGATATGTTTTCAGGTATCTCCTATACTAATAGAGCCACATGCTCACCGGTTTGCCACATGATGTAGGCCTATGGACTGAACAAGAAACCACCAAAAATTTTAACCAGTCATCGTTCTCACAACACTGAGGACCAGTCATTCGAAATGACTTCTCCATGCATTTTATGCATTGGTAAAAGCACTATGATGAAAAGTGTGATATGTTTTCAGGTATCTCCTATACTAATAGAGCCACATGCTCACCGGTTTGCCACATGATGTAGGCCTATGGACTGAACAAGAAACCACCAAAAATTTTAACCAGTCATCGTTCTCACAACACTGAGGACCAGTCATTCGAAATGACTTCTCCATGCATTTTATGCATTGGTAAAAGCACTATGATGAAAAGTGTGATATGTTTTCAGGTATCTCCTATACTAATAGAGCCACATGCTCACCGGTTTGCCACATGATGTAGGCCTATGGACTGAACAAGAAACCACCAAAAATTTTAACCAGTCATCGTTCTCACAACACTGAGGACCAGTCATTCGAAATGACTTCTCCATGCATTTTATGCATTGGTAAAAGCACTATGATGAAAAGTGTGATATGTTTTCAGGTATCTCCTATACTAATAGAGCCACATGCTCACCGGTTTGCCACATGATGTAGGCCTATGAACTGAACAAGAAACCACCAAAAATTTTAACCAGTCATCGTTCTCACAACACTGAGGACCAGTCATCCGAAATGACTTCTCCATGCATTTTATGCATTGGTAAAAGCACTATGATGAAAAGTGTGATATGTTTTCAGGTATCTCCTATACTAATAGAGCCACATGCTCACCGGTTTGCCACATGATGTAGGCCTATGGACTGAACAAGAAACCACCAAAAATTTTAACCAGTCATCGTTCTCACAACACTGAGGACCAGTCATTCGAAATGACTTCTCCATGCATTTTTTGCATTGGTAAAAGCACTATGATGAAAAGTGTGATATGTTTTCAGGTATCTCCTATACTAATAGAGCCACATGCTCACCGGTTTGCCACATGATGTAGGCCTATGGACTGAACAAGAAACCACCAAAAATTTTAACCAGTCATCGTTCTCACAACACTGAGGACCAGTCATTCGAAATGACTTCTCCATGCATTTTATGCATTGGTAAAAGCACTATGATGAAAAGTGTGATATGTTTTCAGGTATCTCCTATACTAATAGAGCCACATGCTCACCGGTTTGCCACATGATGTAGGCCTATGGACTGAACAAGAAACCACCAAAAATTTTAACCAGTCATCGTTCTCACAACACTGAGGACCAGTCATTCGAAATGACTTCTCCATGCATTTTATGCATTGGTAAAAGCACTATGATGAAAAGTGTGATATGTTTTCAGGTATCTCCTATACTAATAGAGCCACATGCTCACCGGTTTGCCACATGATGTAGGCCTATGGACTGAACAAGAAACCACCAAAAATTTTAACCAGTCATCGTTCTCACAACACTGAGGACCAGTTATTCGAAATGACTTCTCCATGCATTTTATGCATTGGTAAAAGCACTATGATGAAAAGTGTGATATGTTTTCAGGTATCTCCTATACTAATAGAGCCACATGCTCACCGGTTTGCCACATGATGTAGGCCTATGGACTGAACAAGAAACCACCAAAAATTTTAACCAGTCATCGTTCTCACAACACTGAGGACCAGTCATTCGAAATGACTTCTCCATGCATTTTATGCATTGGTAAAAGCACTATGATGAAAAGTGTGATATGTTTTCAGGTATCTCCTATACTAATAGAGCCACATGCTCACCGGTTTGCCACATGATGTAGGCCTATGGACTGAACAAGAAACCACCAAAAATTTTAACCAGTCATCGTTCTCACAACACTGAGGACCAGTCATTCGAAATGACTTCTCCATGCATTTTATGCATTGGTAAAAGCACTATGATGAAAAGTGTGATATGTTTTCAGGTATCTCCTGTACTAATAGAGCCACATGCTCACCGGTTTGCCACATGATGTAGGCCTATGGACTGAACAAGAAACCACCAAAAATTTTAACCAGTCATCGTTCTCACAACACTGAGGACCAATCATTCAAAATGACTTCTCCATGCATTTTATGCATTGGTAAAAGCACTATGATGAAAAGTGTGATATGTTTTCAGGTATCTCCTATACTAATAGAGCCACATGCTCACCGTTTTGCCACATGATGTAGGCCTATGGACTGAACAAGAAACCACCAAAAATTTTAACCAGTCATCGTTCTCACAACACTGAGGACCAGTCATTCGAAATGACTTCTCCATGCATTTTATGCATTGGTAAAAGCACTATGATGAAAAGTGTGATATGTTTTCAGGTATCTCCTATACTAATAAAGCCACATGCTCACCGGTTTGCCACATGATGTAGGCCTATGGACTGAACAAGAAACCACCAAAAATTTTAACCAGTCATCGTTCTCACAACACTGAGGACCAGTCATTCGAAATGACTTCTCTATGCATTTTATGCATTGGTAAAAGCACTATGATGAAAAGTGTGATATGTTTTCAGGTACCTCCTATACTAATAGAGCCACATGCTCACCGGTTTGCCACATGATGTAGGCCTATGGACTGAACAAGAAACCACCAAAAATTTTAACCAGTCATCGTTCTCACAACACTGAGGACCAGTCATTCGAAATGACTTCTCCATGCATTTTATGCATTGGTAAAAGCACTATGATGAAAAGTGTGATATGTTTTCAGGTATCTCCTATACTAATAGAGCCACATGCTCACCGGTTTGCCACATGATGTAGGCCTATGGACTGAACAAGAAACCACCAAAAATTTTAACCAGTCATCGTTCTCACAACACTGAGGACCAGTCATTCGAAATGACTTCTCCATGCATTTTATGCATTCGTAAAAGCACTATGATGAAAAGTGTGATATGTTTTCAGGTATCTCCTGTACTAATAGAGCCACATGCTCACCGGTTTGCCACATGATGTAGGCCTATGGACTGAACAAGAAACAACCAAAAATTTTAACCAGTCATCGTTCTCACAACACTGAGGACCAATCATTCAAAATGACTTCTCCATGCATTTTATGCATTGGTAAAAGCACTATGATGAAAAGTGTGATATGTTTTCAGGTATCTCCTATACTAATAGAGCCACATGCTCACCGGTTTACCACATGATGTAGGCCTATGGACTGAACAAGAAACCACCAAAAATTTTAACCAGTCATCGTTCTCACAACACTGAGGACCAGTCATTCGAAATGACTTCTCCATGCATTTTATGCATTGGTAAAAGCATTATGATGAAAAGTGTGATATGTTTTCAGGTATCTCCTATACTAATAGAGCCACATGCTCACCGGTTTGCCACATGATGTAGGCCTATGGACTGAACAAGAAACCACCAAAAATTTTAACCAGTCATCGTTCTCACAACACTGAGGACCAGTCATTCGAAATGACTTCTCCATGCATTTTATGCATTGGTAAAAGCACTATGATGAAAAGTGTGATATGTTTTCAGGTATCTCCTATACTAATAGAGCCACATGCTCACCGGTTTGCCACATGATGTAGGCCTATGAACTGAACAAGAAACCACCAAAAATTTTAACCAGTCATCGTTCTCACAACACTGAGGACCAGTCATCCGAAATGACTTCTCCATGCATTTTATGCATTGGTAAAAGCACTATGATGAAAAGTGTGATATGTTTTCAGGTATCTCCTATACTAATAGAGCCACATGCTCACCGGTTTGCCACATGATGTAGGCCTATGGACTGAACAAGAAACCACCAAAAATTTTAACCAGTCATCGTTCTCACAACACTGAGGACCAGTCATTCGAAATGACTTCTCCATGCATTTTATGCATTGGTAAAAGCACTATGATGAAAAGTGTGATATGTTTTCAGGTATCTCCTATACTAATAGAGCCACATGCTCACCGGTTTGCCATATGATGTAGGCCTATGGACTGAACAAGAAACCACCAAAAATTTTAACCAGTCATCGTTCTCACAACACTGAGGACCAGTCATTCGAAATGACTTCTCCATGCATTATATGCATTGGTAAAAGCACTATGATGAAAAGTGTGATATGTTTTCAGGTATCTCCTATACTAATAGAGCCACATGCTCACCGGTTTGCCACATGATGTAGGCCTATGGACTGAACAAGAAACCACCAAAAATTTTAACCAGTCATCGTTCTCACAACACTGAGGACCAGTCATTCGAAATGACTTCTCCATGCATTTTATGCATTGGTAAAAGCACTATGATGAAAAGTGTGATATGTTTTCAGGTATCTCCTATACTAATAGAGCCACATGCTCACCGGTTTGCCACATGATGTAGGCCTATGGATTGAACAAGAAACCACCAAAAATTTTAACCAGTCATCGTTCTCACAACACTGAGGACCAGTTATTCGAAATGACTTCTCCATGCATTTTATGCATTGGTAAAAAGCACTATGATGAAAAGTGTGATATGTTTTCAGGTATCTCCTATACTAATAGAGCCACATGCTCACCGGTTTGCCACATGATGTAGGCCTATGGACTGAACAAGAAACCACCAAAAATTTTAACCAGTCATCGTTCTCACAACACTGAGGACCAGTCATTCGAAATGACTTCTCCATGCATTTTATGCATTGGTAAAAGCACTATGATGAAAAGTGTGATATGTTTTCAGGTATCTCCTATACTAATAGAGCCACATGCTCACCGGTTTGCCACATGATGTAGGCCAATGGACTGAACAAGAAACCACCAAAAATTTTAACCAGTCATCGTTCTCACAACACTGAGGACCAGTCATTCGAAATGACTTCTCCATGCATTTTATGCATTGGTAAAAGCACTATGATGAAAAGTGTGATATGTTTTCAGGTATCTCCTGTACTAATAGAGCCACATGCTCACCGGTTTGCCACATGATGTAGGCCTATGGACTGAACAAGAAACCACCAAAAATTTTAACCAGTCATCGTTCTCACAACACTGAGGACCAATCATTCAAAATGACTTCTCCATGCATTTTATGCATTGGTAAAAGCACTATGATGAAAAGTGTGATATGTTTTCAGGTATCTCCTATACTAATAGAGCCACATGCTCACCGGTTTGCCACATGATGTAGGCCTATGGACTGAACAAGAAACCACCAAAAATTTTAACCAGTCATCGTTCTCACAACACTGAGGACCAGTCATTCGAAATGACTTCTCCATGCATTTTATGCATTGGTAAAAGCACTATGATGAAAAGTGTGATATGTTTTCAGGTATCTCCTATACTAATAGAGCCACATGCTCACCGGTTTGCCACATGATGTAGGCCTATGGACTGAACAAGAAACCACCAAAAATTTTAACCAGTCATCGTTCTCACAACACTGAGGACCAGTCATTCGAAATGACTTCTCCATGCATTTTATGCATTGGTAAAAGCACTATGATGAAAAGTGTGATATGTTTTCAGGTATCTCCTATACTAATAGAGCCACATGCTCACCGGTTTGCCACATGATGTAGGCCTATGAACTGAACAAGAAACCACCAAAAATTTTAACCAGTCATCGTTCTCACAACACTGAGGACCAGTCATCCGAAATGACTTCTCCATGCATTTTATGCATTGGTAAAAGCACTATGATGAAAAGTGTGATATGTTTTCAGGTATCTCCTATACTAATAGAGCCACATGCTCACCGGTTTGCCACATGATGTAGGCCTATGGACTGAACAAGAAACCACCAAAAATTTTAACCAGTCATCGTTCTCACAACACTGAGGACCAGTCATTCGAAATGACTTCTCCATGCATTTTATGCATTGGTAAAAGCACTATGATGAAAAGTGTGATATGTTTTCAGGTATCTCCTATACTAATAGAGCCACATGCTCACCGGTTTGCCATATGATGTAGGCCTATGGACTGAACAAGAAACCACCAAAAATTTTAACCAGTCATCGTTCTCACAACACTGAGGACCAGTCATTCGAAATGACTTCTCCATGCATTTTATGCATTGGTAAAAGCACTATGATGAAAAGTGTGATATGTTTTCAGGTATCTCCTATACTAATAGAGCCACATGCTCACCGGTTTGCCACATGATGTAGGCCTATGGACTGAACAAGAAACCACCAAAAATTTTAACCAGTCATCGTTCTCACAACACTGAGGACCAGTCATTCGAAATGACTTCTCCATGCATTTTATGCATTGGTAAAAGCACTATGATGAAAAGTGTGATATGTTTTCAGGTATCTCCTATACTAATAGAGCCACATGCTCACCGGTTTGCCACATGATGTAGGCCTATGGATTGAACAAGAAACCACCAAAAATTTTAACCAGTCATCGTTCTCACAACACTGAGGACCAGTTATTCGAAATGACTTCTCCATGCATTTTATGCATTGGTAAAAGCACTATGATGAAAAGTGTGATATGTTTTCAGGTATCTCCTATACTAATAGAGCCACATGCTCACCGGTTTGCCACATGATGTAGGCCTATGGACTGAACAAGAAACCACCAAAAATTTTAACCAGTCATCGTTCTCACAACACTGAGGACCAGTCATTCGAAATGACTTCTCCATGCATTTTATGCATTGGTAAAAGCACTATGATGAAAAGTGTGATATGTTTTCAGGTATCTCCTATACTAATAGAGCCACATGCTCACCGGTTTGCCACATGATGTAGGCCTATGGACTGAACAAGAAACCACCAAAAATTTTAACCAGTCATCGTTCTCACAACACTGAGGACCAGTCATTCGAAATGACTTCTCCATGCATTTTATGCATTGGTAAAAGCACTATGATGAAAAGTGTGATATGTTTTCAGGTATCTCCTATACTAATAGAGCCACATGCTCACCGGTTTGCCACATGATGTAGGCCTATGGACTGAACAAGAAACCACCAAAAATTTTAACCAGTCATCGTTCTCACAACACTGAGGACCAGTCATTCGAAATGACTTCTCCATGCATTTTATGCATTGGTAAAAGCACTATGATGAAAAGTGTGATATGTTTTCAGGTATCTCCTATACTAATAGAGCCACATGCTCACCGGTTTGCCACATGATGTAGGCCTATGGACTGAACAAGAAACCACCAAAAATTTTAACCAGTCATCGTTCTCACAACACTGAGGACCAGTCATTCGAAATGACTTCTCCATGCATTTTATGCATTGGTAAAAGCACTATGATGAAAAGTGTGATATGTTTTCAGGTATCTCCTATACTAATAGAGCCACATGCTCACCGGTTTGCCACATGATGTAGGCCTATGGACTGAACAAGAAACCACCAAAAATTTTAACCAGTCATCGTTCTCACAACACTGAGGACCAGTCATTCGAAATGACTTCTCCATGCATTTTATGCATTGGTAAAAGCACTATGATGAAAAGTGTGATATGTTTTCAGGTATCTCCTATACTAATAGAGCCACATGCTCACCGGTTTGCCACATGATGTAGGCCTATGGACTGAACAAGAAACCACCAAAAATTTTAACCAGTCATCGTTCTCACAACACTGAGGACCAGTCATTCGAAATGACTACTCCATGCATTTTATGCATTGGTAAAAGCACTATGATTGAAAAGTGTGATATGTTTTCAGGTATCTCCTATACTAATAGAGCCACATGCTCACCGGTTTGCCACATGATGTAGGCCTATGGACTGAACAAGAAACCACCAAAAATTTTAACCAGTCATCGTTCTCACAACACTGAGGACCAGTCATTCGAAATGACTTCTCTATGCATTTTATGCATTGGTAAAAGCACTATGATGAAAAGTGTGATATGTTTTCAGGTACCTCCTATACTAATAGAGCCACATGCTCACCGGTTTGCCACATGATGTAGGCCTATGGACTGAACAAGAAACCACCAAAAATTTTAACCAGTCATCGTTCTCACAACACTGAGGACCAGTCATTCGAAATGACTTCTCCATGCATTTTATGCATTGGTAAAAGCACTATGATGAAAAGTGTGATATGTTTTCAGGTATCTCCTATACTAATAGAGCCACATGCTCACCGGTTTGCCACATGATGTAGGCCTATGGACTGAACAAGAAACCACCAAAAATTTTAACCAGTCATCGTTCTCACAACACTGAGGACCAGTCATTCGAAATGACTTCTCCATGCATTTTATGCATTCGTAAAAGCACTATGATGAAAAGTGTGATATGTTTTCAGGTATCTCCTGTACTAATAGAGCCACATGCTCACCGGTTTGCCACATGATGTAGGCCTATGGACTGAACAAGAAACCACCAAAAATTTTAACCAGTCATCGTTCTCACAACACTGAGGACCAATCATTCAAAATGACTTCTCCATGCATTTTATGCATTGGTAAAAGCACTATGATGAAAAGTGTGATATGTTTTCAGGTATCTCCTATACTAATAGAGCCACATGCTCACCGGTTTACCACATGATGTAGGCCTATGGACTGAACAAGAAACCACCAAAAATTTTAACCAGTCATCGTTCTCACAACACTGAGGACCAGTCATTCGAAATGACTTCTCCATGCATTTTATGCATTGGTAAAAGCACTATGATGAAAAGTGTGATATGTTTTCAGGTATCTCCTATACTAATAGAGCCACATGCTCACCGGTTTGCCACATGATGTAGGCCTATGGACTGAACAAGAAACCACCAAAAATTTTAACCAGTCATCGTTCTCACAACACTGAGGACCAGTCATCCGAAATGACTTCTCCATGCATTTTATGCATTGGTAAAAGCACTATGATGAAAAGTGTGATATGTTTTCAGGTATCTCCTATACTAATAGAGCCACATGCTCACCGGTTTGCCACATGATGTAGGCCTATGGACTGAACAAGAAACCACCAAAAATTTTAACCAGTCATCGTTCTCACAACACTGAGGACCAGTCATTCGAAATGACTTCTCCATGCATTTTATGCATTGGTAAAAGCACTATGATGAAAAGTGTGATGTTTTCAGGTATCTCCTATACTAATAGAGCCACATGCTCACCGGTTTGCCACATGATGTAGGCCTATGGACTGAACAAGAAACCACCAAAAATTTTAACCAGTCATCGTTCTCACAACACTGAGGACCAGTCATTCGAAATGACTTCTCCATGCATTTTATGCATTGGTAAAAGCACTATGATGAAAAGTGTGATATGTTTTCAGGTATCTCCTATACTAATAGAGCCACATGCTCACCGGTTTGCCACATGATGTAGGCCTATGGACTGAACAAGAAACCACCAAACATTTTAACCAGTCATTGTTCTCACAACACTGAGGACCAGTCATTCGAAATGACTTCTCCATGCATTTTATGCATTGGTAAAAGCACTATGATGAAAAGTGTGATATGTTTTCAGGTATCTCCTATACTAATAGAGCCACATGCTCACCGGTTTGCCACATGATGTAGGCCTATGGACTGAACAATCAACCACCAAAAATTTTAACCAGTCATCGTTCTCACAACACTGAGGACCAGTCATTCGAAATGACTTCTCCATGCATTTTATGCATTGGTAAAAGCACTATGATGAAAAGTGTGATATGTTTTCAGGTATCTCCTATACTAATATAGCCACATGCTCACCGGTTTGCCACATGATGTAGGCCTATGGACTGAACAAGAAACCACCAAAAATTTTAACCAGTCATCGTTCTCACAACACTGAGGACCAGTCATTCGAAATGACTTCTCCATGCATTTTATGCATTGGTAAAAGCACTATGATGAAAAGTGTGATATGTTTTCAGGTATCTCCTATACTAATAGAGCCACATGCTCACCGGTTTGCCACATGATGTAGGCCTATGGACTGAACAAGAAACCACCAAAAATTTTAACCAGTCATCGTTCTCACAACACTGAGGACCAGTCATTCGAAATGACTTCTCCATGCATTTTATGCATTGGTAAAAGCACTATGATTGAAAAGTGTGATATGTTTTCAGGTATCTCCTATACTAATAGAGCCACATGCTCACCGGTTTGCCACATGATGTAGGCCTATGGACTGAACAAGAAACCACCAAAAATTTTAACCAGTCATCGTTCTCACAACACTGAGGACCAGTCATTCGAAATGACTTCTCCATGCATTTTATGCATTGGTAAAAGCACTATGATGAAAAGTGTGATATGTTTTCAGGTATCTCCTGTACTAATAGAGCCACATGCTCACCGGTTTGCCACATGATGTAGGCCTATGGACTGAACAAGAAACCACCAAAAATTTTAACCAGTCATCGTTCTCACAACACTGAGGACCAGTCATTCAAAATGACTTCTCCATGCATTTTATGCATTGCTAAAAGCACTATGATGAAAAGTGTGATATGTTTTCAGGTATCTCCTATACTAATAGAGCCACATGCTCACCGGTTTGCCACATGATGTAGGCCTATGAACTGAACAAGAAACCACCAAAAATTTTAACCAGTCATCGTTCTCACAACACTGAGGACCAGTCATCCGAAATGACTTCTCCATGCATTTTATGCATTGGTAAAAGCACTATGATGAAAAGTGTGATATGTTTTCAGGTATCTCCTATACTAATAGAGCCACATGCTCACCGGTTTGCCACATGATGTAGGCCTATGGACTGAACAAGAAACCACCAAAAATTTTAACCAGTCATCGTTCTCACAACACTGAGGACCAGTCATTCGAAATGACTTCTCCATGCATTTTATGCATTGGTAAAAGCACTATGATGAAAAGTGTGATATGTTTTCAGGTATCTCCTATACTAATAGAGCCACATGCTCACCGGTTTGCCACATGATGTAGGCCTATGGACTGAACAAGAAACCACCAAAAATTTTAACCAGTCATCGTTCTCACAACACTGAGGACCAGTCATTCGAAATGACTTCTCCATGCATTTTATGCATTGGTAAAAGCACTATGATGAAAAGTGTGATATGTTTTCAGGTATCTCCTGTACTAATAGAGCCACATGCTCACCGGTTTGCCACATGATGTAGGCCTATGGACTGAACAAGAAACCACCAAAAATTTTAACCAGTCATCGTTCTCACAACACTGAGGACCAGTCATTCGAAATGACTTCTCCATGCATTTTATGCATTGGTAAAAGCACTATGATGAAAAGTGTGATATGTTTTCAGGTATCTCCTATACTAATAGAGCCACATGCTCACCGGTTTGCCACATGATGTAGGCCTATGGACTGAACAAGAAACCACCAAAAATTTTAACCAGTCATCGTTCTCACAACACTGAGGACCAGTCATTCGAAATGACTTCTCCATGCATTTTATGCATTGGTAAAAGCACTATGATGAAAAGTGTGATATGTTTTCAGGTATCTCCTATACTAATAGAGCCACATGCTCACCGGTTTGCCACATGATGTAGGCCTATGGACTGAACAAGAAACCACCAAAAATTTTAACCAGTCATCGTTCTCACAACACTGAGGACCAGTCATTCGAAATGACTTCTCCATGCATTTTATGCATTGGTAAAAGCACTATGATGAAAAGTGTGATATGTTTTCAGGTATCTCCTATACTAATAGAGCCACATGCTCACCGGTTTGCCACATGATGTAGGCCTATGGACTGAACAAGAAACCACCAAAAATTTTAACCAGTCATCGTTCTCACAACACTGAGGACCAGTCATTCGAAATGACTTCTCCATGCATTTTATGCATTGGTAAAAGCACTATGATGAAAAGTGTGATATGTTTTCAGGTATCTCCTATACTAATAGAGCCACATGCTCACCGGTTTGCCACATGATGTAGGCCTATGAACTGAACAAGAAACCACCAAAAATTTTAACCAGTCATCGTTCTCACAACACTGAGGACCAGTCATCCGAAATGACTTCTCCATGCATTTTATGCATTGGTAAAAGCACTATGATGAAAAGTGTGATATGTTTTCAGGTATCTCCTATACTAATAGAGCCACATGCTCACCGGTTTGCCACATGATGTAGGCCTATGGACTGAACAAGAAACCACCAAAAATTTTAACCAGTCATCGTTCTCACAACACTGAGGACCAGTCATTCGAAATGACTTCTCCATGCATTTTTTGCATTGGTAAAAGCACTATGATGAAAAGTGTGATATGTTTTCAGGTATCTCCTATACTAATAGAGCCACATGCTCACCGGTTTGCCACATGATGTAGGCCTATGGACTGAACAAGAAACCACCAAAAATTTTAACCAGTCATCGTTCTCACAACACTGAGGACCAGTCATTCGAAATGACTTCTCCATGCATTTTATGCATTGGTAAAAGCACTATGATGAAAAGTGTGATATGTTTTCAGGTATCTCCTATACTAATAGAGCCACATGCTCACCGGTTTGCCACATGATGTAGGCCTATGGACTGAACAAGAAACCACCAAAAATTTTAACCAGTCATCGTTCTCACAACACTGAGGACCAGTCATTCGAAATGACTTCTCCATGCATTTTATGCATTGGTAAAAGCACTATGATGAAAAGTGTGATATGTTTTCAGGTATCTCCTATACTAATAGAGCCACATGCTCACCGGTTTGCCACATGATGTAGGCCTATGGACTGAACAAGAAACCACCAAAAATTTTAACCAGTCATCGTTCTCACAACACTGAGGACCAGTCATTCGAAATGACTTCTCCATGCATTTTATGCATTGGTAAAAGCACTATGATGAAAAGTGTGATATGTTTTCAGGTATCTCCTGTACTAATAGAGCCACATGCTCACCGGTTTGCCACATGATGTAGGCCTATGGACTGAACAAGAAACCACCAAAAATTTTAACCAGTCATCGTTCTCACAACACTGAGGACCAATCATTCAAAATGACTTCTCCATGCATTTTATGCATTGGTAAAAGCACTATGATGAAAAGTGTGATATGTTTTCAGGTATCTCCTATACTAATAGAGCCACATGCTCACCGGTTTGCCACATGATGTAGGCCTATGGACTGAACAAGAAACCACCAAAAATTTTAACCAGTCATCGTTCTCACAACACTGAGGACCAGTCATTCGAAATGACTTCTCCATGCATTTTATGCATTGGTAAAAGCACTATGATGAAAAGTGTGATATGTTTTCAGGTATCTCCTATACTAATAAAGCCACATGCTCACCGGTTTGCCACATGATGTAGGCCTATGGACTGAACAAGAAACCACCAAAAATTTTAACCAGTCATCGTTCTCACAACACTGAGGACCAGTCATTCGAAATGACTTCTCTATGCATTTTATGCATTGGTAAAAGCACTATGATGAAAAGTGTGATATGTTTTCAGGTACCTCCTATACTAATAGAGCCACATGCTCACCGGTTTGCCACATGATGTAGGCCTATGGACTGAACAAGAAACCACCAAAAATTTTAACCAGTCATCGTTCTCACAACACTGAGGACCAGTCATTCGAAATGACTTCTCCATGCATTTTATGCATTGGTAAAAGCACTATGATGAAAAGTGTGATATGTTTTCAGGTATCTCCTATACTAATAGAGCCACATGCTCACCGGTTTGCCACATGATGTAGGCCTATGGACTGAACAAGAAACCACCAAAAATTTTAACCAGTCATCGTTCTCACAACACTGAGGACCAGTCATTCGAAATGACTTCTCCATGCATTTTATGCATTCGTAAAAGCACTATGATGAAAAGTGTGATATGTTTTCAGGTATCTCCTGTACTAATAGAGCCACATGCTCACCGGTTTGCCACATGATGTAGGCCTATGGACTGAACAAGAAACAACCAAAAATTTTAACCAGTCATCGTTCTCACAACACTGAGGACCAATCATTCAAAATGACTTCTCCATGCATTTTATGCATTGGTAAAAGCACTATGATGAAAAGTGTGATATGTTTTCAGGTATCTCCTATACTAATAGAGCCACATGCTCACCGGTTTACCACATGATGTAGGCCTATGGACTGAACAAGAAACCACCAAAAATTTTAACCAGTCATCGTTCTCACAACACTGAGGACCAGTCATTCGAAATGACTTCTCCATGCATTTTATGCATTGGTAAAAGCATTATGATGAAAAGTGTGATATGTTTTCAGGTATCTCCTATACTAATAGAGCCACATGCTCACCGGTTTGCCACATGATGTAGGCCTATGGACTGAACAAGAAACCACCAAAAATTTTAACCAGTCATCGTTCTCACAACACTGAGGACCAGTCATTCGAAATGACTTCTCCATGCATTTTATGCATTGGTAAAAGCACTATGATGAAAAGTGTGATATGTTTTCAGGTATCTCCTATACTAATAGAGCCACATGCTCACCGGTTTGCCACATGATGTAGGCCTATGAACTGAACAAGAAACCACCAAAAATTTTAACCAGTCATCGTTCTCACAACACTGAGGACCAGTCATCCGAAATGACTTCTCCATGCATTTTATGCATTGGTAAAAGCACTATGATGAAAAGTGTGATATGTTTTCAGGTATCTCCTATACTAATAGAGCCACATGCTCACCGGTTTGCCACATGATGTAGGCCTATGGACTGAACAAGAAACCACCAAAAATTTTAACCAGTCATCGTTCTCACAACACTGAGGACCAGTCATTCGAAATGACTTCTCCATGCATTTTATGCATTGGTAAAAGCACTATGATGAAAAGTGTGATATGTTTTCAGGTATCTCCTATACTAATAGAGCCACATGCTCACCGGTTTGCCACATGATGTAGGCCTATGGACTGAACAAGAAACCACCAAAAATTTTAACCAGTCATCGTTCTCACAACACTGAGGACCAGTCATTCGAAATGACTTCTCCATGCATTTTATGCATTGGTAAAAGCACTATGATGAAAAGTGTGATATGTTTTCAGGTATCTCCTATACTAATAGAGCCACATGCTCACCGGTTTGCCACATGATGTAGGCCTATGGATTGAACAAGAAACCACCAAAAATTTTAACCAGTCATCGTTCTCACAACACTGAGGACCAGTTATTCGAAATGACTTCTCCATGCATTTTATGCATTGGTAAAAGCACTATGATGAAAAGTGTGATATGTTTTCAGGTATCTCCTATACTAATAGAGCCACATGCTCACCGGTTTTGCCACATGATGTAGGCCTATGGACTGAACAAGAAACCACCAAAAATTTTAACCAGTCATCGTTCTCACAACACTGAGGACCAGTCATTCGAAATGACTTCTCCATGCATTTTATGCATTGGTAAAAGCACTATGATGAAAAGTGTGATATGTTTTCAGGTATCTCCTATACTAATAGAGCCACATGCTCACCGGTTTGCCACATGATGTAGGCCTATGGACTGAACAAGAAACCACCAAAAATTTTAACCAGTCATCGTTCTCACAACACTGAGGACCAGTCATTCGAAATGACTTCTCCATGCATTTTATGCATTGGTAAAAGCACTATGATGAAAAGTGTGATATGTTTTCAGGTATCTCCTGTACTAATAGAGCCACATGCTCACCGGTTTGCCACATGATGTAGGCCTATGGACTGAACAAGAAACCACCAAAAATTTTAACCAGTCATCGTTCTCACAACACTGAGGACCATTCATTCAAAATGACTTCTCCATGCATTTTATGCATTGGTAAAAGCACTATGATGAAAAGTGTGATATGTTTTCAGGTATCTCCTATACTAATAGAGCCACATGCTCACCGGTTTGCCACATGATGTAGGCCTATGGACTGAACAAAGAAACCACCAAAAATTTTAACCATGTCATCGTTCTCACAACACTGAGGACCAGTCATTCGAAATGACTTCTCCATGCATTTTATGCATTGGTAAAAGCAACTATGATGAAAAGTGTGATATGTTTTCAGGTATCTCCTATACTAATAGAGCCACATGCTCACCGGTTTGCCACATGATGTAGGCCTATGGACACTGAACAAGAAACCACCAAAAATTTTAACCAGTCATCGTTCTCACAACACTGAGGACCAGTCATTCGAAATGACTTCTCCATGCATTTTATGCATTGGTAAAAGCACTATGATGAAAAGTGTGATATGTTTTCAGGTACCTCCTATACTAATAGAGCCACATGCTCACCGGTTTGCCACATGATGTAGGCCTATGGACTGAACAAGAAACCACCAAAAATTTTAACCAGTCATCGTTCTCACAACACTGAGGACCAGTCATTCGAAATGACTTCTCCATGCATTTTATGCATTGGTAAAAGCACTATGATGAAAAGTGTGATATGTTTTCAGGTATCTCCTATACTAATAGAGCCACATGCTCACCGGTTTGCCACATGATGTAGGCCTATGAACTGAACAAGAAACCACCAAAAATTTTAACCAGTCATCGTTCTCACAACACTGAGGACCAGTCATCGAAATGACTTCTCCATGCATTTTATGCATTGGTAAAAGCACTATGATGAAAAGTGTGATATGTTTTCAGGTATCTCCTATACTATAGAGCCACATGCTCACCGGTTTTGCCACATGATGTAGGCCTATGGACTGAACAAGAAACCACCAAAATTTTAACCAGTCATCGTTCTCACAACACTGAGGACCAGTCATTCGAAATGACTTCTCCATGCATTTTATGCATTGGTAAAATCACTATGATGAAAAGTGTGATATGTTTTCAGGTATCTCCTATACTAATAGAGCCACATGCTCACCGGTTTGCCACATGATGTAGGCCTATGGACTGAACAAGAAACCACCAAAAATTTTAACCAGTCATCGTTCTCACTACACTGAGGACCAGTCATTTGAAATGACTTCTCCATGCATTTTATGCATTGGTAAAAGCACTATGATGAAAAGTGTGATATGTTTTCAGGTATCTCCTATACTAATAGAGCCACATGCTCACCGGTTTGCCACATGATGTAGGCCTATGGACTGAACAAGAAACCACCAAAAATTTTAACCAGTCATCGTTCTCACAACACTGAGGACCAGTCATTCGAAATGACTTCTCCATGCATTTTATGCATTGGTAAAAGCACTATGATGAAAAGTGTGATATGTTTTCAGGTATCTCCTATACTAATAGAGCCACATGCTCACCGGTTTGCCACATGATGTAGGCCTATGGACTGAACAAGAAACCACCAAAAATTTTAACCAGTCATCGTTCTCACAACACTGAGGACCAGTCATTCGAAATGACTTCTCCATGCATTTTATGCATTGGTAAAAGCACTATGATGAAAAGTGTGATATGTTTCAGGTATCTCCTATACTAATAGAGCCACATGCTCACCGGTTTGCCACATGATGTAGGCCTATGACTGAACAAGAAACCACCAAAAATTTTAACCAGTCATCGTTCTCACAACACTGAGGACCAGTCATTCGAAATGACTTCTCCATGCATTTTATGCATTGGTAAAAGCACTATGATGAAAAGTGTGATATGTTTTCAGGTATCTCCTATACTAATAGAGCCACATGCTCACCGGTTTGCCACATGATGTAGGCCTATGGACTGAACAAGAAACCACCAAAAATTTTAACCAGTCATCGTTCTCACAACACTGAGGACCAGTCATTCGAAATGACTTCTCCATGCATTTTATGCATTGGTAAAAGCACTATGATGAAAAGTGTGATATGTTTTCAGGTATCTCCTATACTAATAGAGCCACATGCTCACCGGTTTGCCACATGATGTAGGCCTATGGACTGAACAAGAAACCACCAAAAAATTTTAACCAGTCATCGTTCTCACAACACTGAGGACCAGTCATTCGAAATGACTTCTCCATGCATTTTATGCATTGGTAAAAGCACTATGATGAAAAGTGTGATATGTTTTCAGGTATCTCCTATACTAATAGAGCCACATGCTCACCGGTTTGCCACATGATGTAGGCCTATGGACTGAACAAGAAACCACCAAAAATTTTAACCAGTCATCGTTCTCACAACACTGAGGACCAGTCATTCGAAATGACTACTCCATGCATTTTATGCATTGGTAAAAAGCACTATGATTGAAAAGTGTGATATGTTTTCAGGTATCTCCTATACTAATAGAGCCACATGCTCACCGGTTTGCCACATGATGTAGGCCTATGGACTGAACAAGAAACCACCAAAAATTTTAACCAGTCATCGTTCTCACAACACTGAGAACCAGTCATTCGAAATGACTTCTCCATGCATTTTATGCATTGGTAAAAGCACTATGATGAAAAGTGTGATATGTTTTCAGGTATCTCCTATACTAATAGAGCCACATGCTCACCGGTTTGCCACATGATGTAGGCCTATGGAACTGAACAAGAAACCACCAAAAATTTTAACCAGTCATCGTTCTCACAACACTGAGGACCAGTCATTCGAAATGACTTCTCCATGCATTTTATGCATTCGTAAAAGCACTATGATGAAAAGTGTGATATGTTTTCAGGTATCTCCTGATACTAATAGAGCCACATGCTCACCGGTTTGCCACATGATGTAGGCCTATGGACTGAACAAGAAAACCACCAAAAATTTCTAACCAGTCATCGTTCTCAGCAACACTGAGGACCAATCATTCAAAATGACTTCTCCATGCATTTTATGCATTGGTAAAAGCACTATGATGAAAAGTGTGATATGTTTTCAGGTATCTCCTATACTAATAGAGCCACATGCTCACCGGTTTACAACATGATGTAGGCCTATGGACTGAACAAGAAACCACCAAAAATTTACCCATGTCATCCGTTCTCCACAACACTGAGGACCAGTCATTCGAAATGACTTCTCCATGCATTTTATGCATTGGTAAAAGCACTATGATGAAAAGTGTGATATGTTTTCAGGTATCTCCTATACTAATAGAGCCACATGCTCACCGGTTTAGCACATGATGTAGGCCTATGACTGAACAAGAAACCACCAAAAATTTTAACCAGTCATCGTTCTCACAACACTGAGGACCAGTCATTCGAAATGACTTCTCCATGCATTTTATGCATTGGTAAAAGCACTATGATGAAAAGTGTGATATGTTTTCAGGTATCTCCTATACTAATAGAGCCACATGCTCACCGGTTTTGCCACATGATGTAGGCCTATGACTGAACAAGAAAACACCAAAATATATTAACCAGTCATCGTTCTCACAACACTGAGGACCAGTCATTCGAAATGGACTTCTCCATGCATTTTATGCATTGGTTAAAAGCACTATGATGAAAAGTGTGATATGTTTTCAGGTATCTCCTATACTAATAGAGCCACATGCTCACCGGTTTGCCACATGATGTAGGCCTATGGACTGAACAAGAAACCACCAAAAATTTTAACCAGTCATCGTTCTCACACACTGAGGACCAGTCATTCGAAATGACTTCTCCATGCATTTTATGCATTGGTAAAAGCACTATGATGAAAAGTGTGATATGTTTTCAGGTATCTCCTATACTAATAGAGCCACATGCTCACCGGTTTGCACATGATGTAGGCCTATGGACTGAACAAGAAACCACCAAAAATTTTAACCAGTCATCGTTCTCACAACACTGAGGACCAGTCATTCGAAATGACTTCTCCATGCATTTTATGCATTGGTAAAAGCACTATGATGAAAAGTGTGATATGTTTTCAGGTATCTCCTATACTAATAGAGCCACATGCTCACCGGTTTGCCACATGATGTAGGCCTATGGACTGAACAAGAAACCACCAAAAATTTTAACCAGTCAATCGTTCTCACAACACTGAGGACCAGTCATTCGAAATGACTTCTCCATGCATTTTATGCATTGGTAAAAGCCACTATGATGAAAAGTGTGATATGTTTTCAGGTATCTCCTATACTAATAGAGCCACATGCTCACCGGTTTGCCACATGATGTAGGCCTATGGACTTGAACAAGAAACCACCAAAAATTTTAACCAGTCATCGTTCTCACAACACTGAGGACCAGTCATTCGAAATGACTTCTCCATGCATTTTATGCATTGGTAAAAGCACTATGATGAAAAGTGTTGATATGTTTTCAGGTATCTCCTATACTAATAGAGCCACATGCTCACCGGTTTGCCACATGATGTAGGCCTATGGACTGAACAAGAAACCACCAAAAATTTTAACCAGTCATCGTTCTCACAACACTGAGGACCAGTCATTCGAAATGACTTCTCCATGCATTTTATGCATTGGTAAAAGCACTATGATGAAAAGTGTGATATGTTTTCAGGTATATCTCCTATACTAATAGAGCCACATGCTCACCGGTTTGCCACATGATGTAGGCCTATGGACTGAACAAGAAACCACAAAATTTTAACCAGTCATCGTTCTCACAAACACTGAGGACCAAGTCATTCGAAATGACTTCTCCATGCATTTTATGCATTGGTAAAAGCACTATGATGAAAAGTGTGATATGTTTTTCAGGTATCTCTGTACTAATAGAGCCACATGCTCACCGGTTTGCCACATGATGTAGGCCTATGGAACTGAACAAGAACCACCAAAAATTTTAACCAGTCATCGTTCTCACACACTGAGGACCAGATCATTCAAAATGACTTCTCCATGCATTTTATGCATTGGTAAAAGCACTATGATGAAAAGTGTGATATGTTTTCAGGTATCTCCTATACTAATAGAGCCACATGCTCACCGGTTTGCCACATGATGTAGGCCTATGGACTGAACAAGAAACCACCAAAAATTTTAACCAGTCATACGTTCTCACAACACTGAGGACCAGTCATTCGAAATGACTTCTCCATGCATTTTATGCATTGGTAAAAGCACTATGATGAAAAGTGTGATATGTTTTCAGGTATCTCCTATACTAATAGAGCCACATGCTCACCGGTTTGCCACATGATGTAGGCCTATGGACTGAACAAGAAACCACCAAAAATTTTAACCAGTCATCGTTCTCACAACACTGAGGACCAGTCATTCGAAATGACTTCTCCATGCATTTTATGCATTGGTAAAAGCACTATGATGAAAAGTGTGATATGTTTTCAGGTATCTCCTATACTAATAGAGCCACATGCTCACCGGTTTGCCACATGATGTAGGCCTATGGACTGAACAAGAAACCACCAAAAATTTTAACCAGTCATCGTTCTCACAACACTGAGGACCAGTCATTCGAAATGACTTCTCCATGCATTTTATGCATTGGTAAAAGCACTATGATGAAAAGTGTGATATGTTTTCAGGTATCTCCTATACTAATAGAGCCACATGCTCACCGGTTTGCCACATGATGTAGGCCTATGGACTGAACAAGAAACCACCAAAAATTTTAACCAGTCATCGTTCTCACAACACTGAGGACCAGTCATTCGAAATGACTTCTCCATGCATTTTATGCATTGGTAAAAGCACTATGATGAAAAGTGTGATATGTTTTCAGGTATCTCCTATACTAATAGAGCCACATGCTCACCGGTTTGCCACATGATGTAGGCCTATGGACTGAACAAGAAACCACCAAAAATTTTAACCAGTCATCGTTCTCACAACACTGAGGACCAGTCATTCGAAATGACTTCTCCATGCATTTTATGCATTGGTAAAAGCACTATGATGAAAAGTGTGATATGTTTTCAGGTATCTCCTATACTAATAGAGCCACATGCTCACCGGTTTGCCACATGATGTAGGCCTATGGACTGAACAAGAAACCACCAAAAATTTTAACCAGTCATCGTTCTCACAACACTGAGGACCAGTCATTCGAAATGACTTCTCCATGCATTTTATGCATTGGTAAAAGCACTATGATGAAAAGTGTGATATGTTTTCAGGTATCTCCTATACTAATAGAGCCACATGCTCACCGGTTTGCCACATGATGTAGGCCTATGGACTGAACAAGAAACCACCAAAAATTTTAACCAGTCATCGTTCTCACAACACTGAGGACCAGTCATTCGAAATGACTTCTCCATGCATTTTATGCATTGGTAAAAGCACTATGATGAAAAGTGTGATATGTTTTCAGGTATCTCCTATACTAATAGAGCCACATGCTCACCGGTTTGCCACATGATGTAGGCCTATGGACTGAACAAGAAACCACCAAAAATTTTAACCAGTCATCGTTCTCACAACACTGAGGACCAGTCATTCGAAATGACTTCTCCATGCATTTTATGCATTGGTAAAAGCACTATGATGAAAAGTGTGATATGTTTTCAGGTATCTCCTATACTAATAGAGCCACATGCTCACCGGTTTGCCACATGATGTAGGCCTATGGACTGAACAAGAAACCACCAAAAATTTTAACCAGTCATCGTTCTCACAACACTGAGGACCAGTCATTCGAAATGACTTCTCCATGCATTTTATGCATTGGTAAAAGCACTATGATGAAAAGTGTGATATGTTTTCAGGTATCTCCTATACTAATAGAGCCACATGCTCACCGGTTTGCCACATGATGTAGGCCTATGGACTGAACAAGAAACCACCAAAAATTTTAACCAGTCATCGTTCTCACAACACTGAGGACCAGTCATTCGAAATGACTTCTCCATGCATTTTATGCATTGGTAAAAGCACTATGATGAAAAGTGTGATATGTTTTCAGGTATCTCCTATACTAATAGAGCCACATGCTCACCGGTTTGCCACATGATGTAGGCCTATGGACTGAACAAGAAACCACCAAAAATTTTAACCAGTCATCGTTCTCACAACACTGAGGACCAGTCATTCGAAATGACTTCTCCATGCATTTTATGCATTGGTAAAAGCACTATGATGAAAAGTGTGATATGTTTTCAGGTATCTCCTATACTAATAGAGCCACATGCTCACCGGTTTGCCACATGATGTAGGCCTATGGACTGAACAAGAAACCACCAAAAATTTTAACCAGTCATCGTTCTCACAACACTGAGGACCAGTCATTCGAAATGACTTCTCCATGCATTTTATGCATTGGTAAAAGCACTATGATGAAAAGTGTGATATGTTTTCAGGTATCTCCTATACTAATAGAGCCACATGCTCACCGGTTTGCCACATGATGTAGGCCTATGGACTGAACAAGAAACCACCAAAAATTTTAACCAGTCATCGTTCTCACAACACTGAGGACCAGTCATTCGAAATGACTTCTCCATGCATTTTATGCATTGGTAAAAGCACTATGATGAAAAGTGTGATATGTTTTCAGGTATCTCCTATACTAATAGAGCCACATGCTCACCGGTTTGCCACATGATGTAGGCCTATGGACTGAACAAGAAACCACCAAAAATTTTAACCAGTCATCGTTCTCACAACACTGAGGACCAGTCATTCGAAATGACTTCTCCATGCATTTTATGCATTGGTAAAAGCACTATGATGAAAAGTGTGATATGTTTTCAGGTATCTCCTATACTAATAGAGCCACATGCTCACCGGTTTGCCACATGATGTAGGCCTATGGACTGAACAAGAAACCACCAAAAATTTTAACCAGTCATCGTTCTCACAACACTGAGGACCAGTCATTCGAAATGACTTCTCCATGCATTTTATGCATTGGTAAAAGCACTATGATGAAAAGTGTGATATGTTTTCAGGTATCTCCTATACTAATAGAGCCACATGCTCACCGGTTTGCCACATGATGTAGGCCTATGGACTGAACAAGAAACCACCAAAAATTTTAACCAGTCATCGTTCTCACAACACTGAGGACCAGTCATTCGAAATGACTTCTCCATGCATTTTATGCATTGGTAAAAGCACTATGATGAAAAGTGTGATATGTTTTCAGGTATCTCCTATACACTAATAGAGCCACATGCTCACCGGTTTGCCACATGATGTAGGCCTATGGACTGAACAAGAAACCACCAAAAATTTTAACCAGTCATCGTTCTCACAACACTGAGGACCAGTCATTCGAAATGACTTCTCCATGCATTTTATGCATTGGTAAAAGCACTATGATGAAAAGTGTGATATGTTTTCAGGTATCTCCTATACTAATAGAGCCACATGCTCACCGGTTTGCCACATGATGTAGGCCTATGGACTGAACAAGAAACCACCAAAAATTTTAACCAGTCATCGTTCTCACAACACTGAGGACCAGTCATTCGAAATGACTTCTCCATGCATTTTATGCATTGGTAAAAGCACTATGATGAAAAGTGTGATATGTTTTCAGGTATCTCCTATACTAATAGAGCCACATGCTCACCGGTTTGCCACATGATGTAGGCCTATGGACTGAACAAGAAACCACCAAAAATTTTAACCAGTCATCGTTCTCACAACACTGAGGACCAGTCATTCGAAATGACTTCTCCATGCATTTTATGCATTGGTAAAAGCACTATGATGAAAAGTGTGATATGTTTTCAGGTATCTCCTATACTAATAGAGCCACATGCTCACCGGTTTGCCACATGATGTAGGCCTATGGACTGAACAAGAAACCACCAAAAATTTTAACCAGTCATCGTTCTCACAACACTGAGGACCAGTCATTCGAAATGACTTCTCCATGCATTTTATGCATTGGTAAAAGCACTATGATGAAAAGTGTGATATGTTTTCAGGTATCTCCTATACTAATAGAGCCACATGCTCACCGGTTTGCCACATGATGTAGGCCTATGGACTGAACAAGAAACCACCAAAAATTTTAACCAGTCATCGTTCTCACAACACTGAGGACCAGTCATTCGAAATGACTTCTCCATGCATTTTATGCATTGGTAAAAGCACTATGATGAAAAGTGTGATATGTTTTCAGGTATCTCCTATACTAATAGAGCCACATGCTCACCGGTTTGCCACATGATGTAGGCCTATGGACTGAACAAGAAACCACCAAAAATTTTAACCAGTCATCGTTCTCACAACACTGAGGACCAGTCATTCGAAATGACTTCTCCATGCATTTTATGCATTGGTAAAAGCACTATGATGAAAAGTGTGATATGTTTTCAGGTATCTCCTATACTAATAGAGCCACATGCTCACCGGTTTGCCACATGATGTAGGCCTATGGACTGAACAAGAAACCACCAAAAATTTTAACCAGTCATCGTTCTCACAACACTGAGGACCAGTCAT